>NW_024383071.1:0-39926 GCF_016835505.1 Polypterus senegalus | reverse complement strand
TCTTAGGGTAGAGGCCTGATGAGTGCAATCCAATGACATGACAAAAACAGTTATCCAGAGCACCTTTCAAGCCTCCATCGCCACCATGTGCCCCCTTCACATTTCTGTCTGCCCCTAAATATGCCCAGCTCAATAAGTACAAACATCTACAGTTGAGGACTCGAAGGTTAACTGTCTTACTTAAGTTCAGACAGTAAGACAAGTAAGGGGATTGAACTGGCACTCAAGTGGTTCTATAGTCCATCTATTGAGCCACTAGACCGCACTGTTATTGACATGTAATGAAGAAATGCGATTTAAATCTGATTTGATTAACTTTTCAAGTAATTCTCAACTTAGGCGCAACAATAGCAAATCGATATACCATATAATCATCTTCATAAGGGCCATTACAACATTCATAAAAGAATACTTATTTATAACTACATCATAGAAACACTTTGCCCAAGAAAATCTAGTCCAGTAAAATATGAATATCTGTATCACTTCTCCAAAGCACTTAACAGTCTCCATGCATCTTGTGCTCTTCAAAATATTAAATTCTAAACTCAGATAATGCAATTGAGGATACACTTTTGCTATTTTCTTTTAAGATATAGTCTTAACTGCTTCCTTCATGTATGGGGATCCTCTTTTACTGAACCACTGCACAACAGCTCATTAGTTGCTTCTTCAACTAAGGGGTGTCACACACGTGTGTTTAGGAGACAGCTAAAGGGCTTGAATACATGTAATTCCATGCCAGACTAGGGGGTGGCGAAGTGTACTAATTTTCCTCTCAATCTTTTGCAGACCATTCTAGGAAATCCCTGCAGCCAATGACGTCACTTCTGGTTCCGGTATTGATGACATCACTTCCTGTACTGGCCTTTAAAGCCACCATTTTGTCTCCAGAGAATCAGTTCTGTTTTGGACTGGTTGAATAAACATGTCTTTGCTAATGAATCAATTTTGCAGTTGGGAACAATTATACGGGTGGCTGCCCCAAAACGTTTTCAATGTTTGATGGTCATTTTTGTGACAGGGGGTAATTTGCTGTCTGCTAGCCAGTAGGCCAGGCACAGCCACACTTATGGCAGTCCTCATATCCTGTTGATTGCCACTAAGTGAAAGTGTGTAGTGTCTGCATTTCCCAATCTTTCATTTAAAAGTGCAGTTGGCTTGAAAGTTGAGTCTCTATATGCTCTTTACATTTATTCATTTTCTCTTTCATGGTTTTACATGGGCAAGGCATTTGCAAACAGGACATCAGTCTGGAGGTTAAGGAACTGGTTCTCCAATGTAAAATACATTAAGAAAAATCTTTAAAAATGTACAGAACTATTAATATGCACAATCTGAAAAAATGGAGAAAGTAAAAAGCGTGGACTTGTCAGTTCCTACCACAGCGATGGATGCTATTTATTCATTGCATATGGGTGCACAAATCTAATTTACGTTTCTTTTATTTAGCAGATGGTTTTAATCAAGTCACAGTTGCATACAGGCAAATACCATGGAAACTGTACAAGTATTAAAGTACACTATCAGTTATACTTAACTGCAAGTTAGTTGATAATTGCATGCTAAGCATCGTCAATTACAAATAAAAATAATGGTTACATCTGAAGATCTATTGACTAAAGATGATTTGTTTTGGAAAGCTGTCCTCTGTGATTTGCTTTTTCTATGGAGATTTAACTCAATCGTTGCTAAACGCCTTCCTTTTGTTACCTATAAAGGCTGACAGTGTTTTGACTGTGAAGATTGTGAGATTACTCAAACTTATATGGGCCATTTTATATCTAGTGCAAAAAATTACAGAAAATTATCCCAAATATTGCAAAACTTTCACCTATAGTTTTCAGAAGGGCTAGATCAAACTATTCTGTGTTATGAAGAGAAAGCTGTTCCTTTATTGTTGATGATAAGCAGTTATTATTTCATATCAGTGCTTCATCAGACAGTTGTGTTGGCAGAATATACCTGGATGTTATTTAGGGTGTGATGATTTTGGAAGCCCTCCTAACAATACAATAAGTAAGCACTTGAATTATCAGTATTATATTTTCAAGGACATACTGTACATTAAAAATTGGAGTTTTTGAATGCAATGCATGACAACGAGGAACACATTTTCAAATAGATTAAAATGGCAACCACATTTTAGAAGTGTGCTTAATTTTCTGCAATACTGCATCATTTACAAAAAATGGATACTTATTTACACAAATAACATATGGGACCTGCCAATTATGTGGCCACCTATAAAATATTCAATCCAGGTGGATTTAATTTGGCCATTTGACACTAATCCATCTGAAGAAGAAATGTCAAGGTGAAAACAGATCACTGCAAAGTGGTCTAAATGCATTTCAAATGTAAAATGCAAAATAATTGATTCCAGAGTATTCACCCCTTTTAGTATGATTAATCTAAATCATCACTGAAGTCATAGAGTTATTTCAGTGCCTATAGTTGATGGGTTTCCATTGACTTTAGTCTAAATGCAACCTTATCTGGAAGGTCCAACTGGAGGTGAGTCAGTATAGTGACCTAACCTACACAGCGAAGAAAAAGATCAGTCTAAGCAACACCATTTGAAAGGGGATTGAAAAGCACAAATCAGGAAATGGAGACAAGAAAATATCCAAGTCACAGAATATCCCTTGCAGTTCAGTTAAATTAATTATTAAGAAATGGAAAGAGTATTTCACAGCTGTAAATCTGTGTAAAAAAAGACTAATGACAGAAGCCACCAAGAAGATCTACGGGAGCTCTGAAGTACTGTAGTTGCACAATACAATGGCTGAGACTGGAGAGTCTGTTCAGACAACAACTGTTGCCCAGGTGCTGCACCAGTCACAGCTTAATGAAAATGTGGTAAAGAGAAAGCCTCTGTTAAAACAAAAAAAAGCACTCATGTCATCTCAGTATGAGAAGGTTCTATGGTCTGATGAGACTAAATTGAGCTTTTAGCCCTCAGACTAAGTGGCATATTTGGAGTAAGTCAAATGCTGCACATTATCAAAAGCACACCACCCAAACCGTGAAACATGGTGGTGCAGTATCATTCAGTGGGGATGCTTCTCTGCAGCAAGTCCTGAAAGGCTTGTGAGGGCTGTGAAGAAACTATTTCAATATAGCACAAAGAAATCCTGGAGGAAAACCTGATGCAGTCTGCAGGGAACCTGTTTCTTGGGTGAAGATCTATCGTCCAACAAGACAATGAGCCGAAGCAAAAAACTAAAGCTACACAGTAATGGCTTAAAACCAACAATGTTGATGTCCTGGAGAGGCAGACTCAGAATCCAGATGTAAATCCAGCTGGGAATTTGTTGCTGGACTTGAAAAAGGCTGTTCACTTTTGATCCCCATGCAACCTAACAGAGCTTGAACAGGTTTGCAAAAAAAAAAAAAAAATGGGGAAAGATTGCAGATGTTCAAAGCTGACATAGACAGAGACCCGTGTAGATTCAAGGCTGTAGTGACCGCTAAAGCTGCATCTACTAAATAGTGACTTGAAAGGGATGAACATTTATGTCATTATTTGTGTTTTATATTTGTAATTAATTTAGACTGCTTTACCGAGGTCTCTTTTCACTTTAAAATTAAACTGCCTCTTTCTCTTTAATGGTGTCAAAAGGCCTAATTAACTCCACTGTAATCCACTGTCATATAACAATAAAATATGAGACCTTCCAAGTGGCACTGTGCATACTAAGGATGCAGACATGGTCAAGCAGTTAAGTTATTTAACCCAACCTTTGAAAGGGAAAGACATTGTTTAAGCAACTTTGACTCATGTTTGAATGTTGGTGCCAAACTTAGTGGTTTCAGCATCTAAGAAAGCTGCCCTTCTGGGATTTCCACATGCTACAGCCTCACAAATGTACAGAGAATAGTGCAAGACAAAAAATATTCAGTGAGTGACAGATCTGTGGGCAACATCACCTTATTTATGACAGTTATTAGTCACAAGACTCATTAACACTAACAGAAACACCACGAAAAAATTCAAATATCGGCTGTTGATAACAGTGCTATGCAGATTGACATCTCTGAAAGTACAACACATCAAACCTTGAAGCGGACAATGACCAATCAAGTTCCACTCTTGCCAGCTAAGAGCAAGGACATGAGTCAAACCGGGATAACTGAAGACTGAGAAACTGTAACCTGCTCTGACAAATCTTGACTCCTGCCACATGCAGTGTGTAAATGGTAGAGTGAGAATTTGATGTAAACAGCATGAATCCATGATTTCATCCTGCAGTGTGTTAACAAGCACTCTGGTAAAACTTCAATTGTGTGGAGACAGTTTTGTTTTGCACACAATGAATTTCTTAAAACCAACTGGAGTTGACTTTGATTGCCAAAGTGCACCTAAAAAGTCTGGCAGACTTTGTGCACTCCTTTAAGGCAACAGTCTAGCTCTTTACAAATGGATAATTACAGCAGTATAATTTATCACAAAGGATGCATTATCTCAAAACAGTTCCAAGAAAATTATACTTTCATCGGTTACTCTAATCGGCTGCATAGTCCTCAGATTTCAATTCAGTACAGCACCTTGAAGATGAGGTGTAATGGACAACCTCAGCATGAATGTGTTTATCTTCAGGAACTGAGTGATGCTATTGAGTCAATTTGGACTAAAATTTATAATGAATGTTTCCAGCACCTTCATGAATCTAAACTATGAAAAATTCATAATGTCTAGTAATGAAAAGAGTGTAAAGAACAGTAAAGAAAAGAAGGTGAGCTGAACAGTAGTTAGCATTGCTGCTTGATGGCTCCAGCATTCGTAGTTCTAATTCTGTGTCCAGTTATTGTATGTATAGAATTTGAATGTTCTGCCTTTGTCTGTGTGGCTGTGTGGGTTTCCCTCTGGGATTTCTCTTTCCTCCCAAATTAGGTTAATTTGGCTCCAGTGGTGTGTGTAGATGGGCACTATGATGGATTAGTACTCTGCCTGTTTCCTACCTCACTCCCAGTACTGCTGGGGTCGACTTCAGAACATCAGTGACTGTGAATTGGATTAATTTGGTTTGAGAATTTTATTTTACCAGTATATTAAGATTTGGAAAGTTAACTACGTTTGGTGTTGTAAAAACCTGAGGATCTTCCCTTAGAGGACTACAGTTAGCCCAAGGGCTTTTGAAGTGACCTCATATAACCAGCACAACCTGTTGATGTTAATTCTGATGTTAAGTGTTAATCATATTAAACATTATGTACTTTAAGATCTCTGTGTTCATAACTTTGTGTACAGTTCAGGGTGGAGTGCAGAGACCGATAATTCAAAGGTTTCAGTAAAGATAATGTAAAGTACAGCAGAGTAAAAGGCAAAATGTTTTAATTCCTTAAAAAATTAATTTACTGGCTGTTCTTTACAGAATAATAAACTATCAATTAATTCAAAATCAATAAATGGAGCTATTAACCATTAGAACAAGATGTTGAAACAAAATAGAAAATACAGACTGTGTGGCATATACAAATGAAATGTGCATGTGCTGCTAAACCAGGATTTAATTGTCCCTAATCTTGGATGGGTGTGGTACCTGTAAGTTTCCTCAGCAGTTAGTTTTAGACTTAGTGATCTGAAAAGAACCTGTTCTTAATGTTAGCAAATATGTGTGTTAGCCTTCTATCACTTTATGTGCTTTTATTCGGATCACTTATTTCCTAAATAGTAGCCTACAGTGATGTGAACAACAAATACTAATTAGTTGTCACTGACACCTGTATTCACCCAGTAGATATTTGATGTTTTAAAGGAACTGTCACTGGTGTAACTCTAATCTAATCATCTAAAAATAGGAACCAAAGAGCTAAGCAACAAGGAAAAGGGAACTGCACCAATATCTGCAAATGGAAAAATAGGTAAAAGGTAGAAATTTAACAAATAATTTGTTGAGGCTGCATACATCTTTTGTTATAAGACCAGAACCTAGATTTATTCTTTTTTTTCCTTCTCTCCTCTTTACCAGATATATTCAATTCAAATTTAGGTCCAGTTTTAATGTCACAGGCACATGCAAATATCCAGTTAAACCAATGCACAATTAAGCTATTACCAAAATTTAGAGCCAGCAATCAACCTAATTTGCATGTCTTTGAGATAAGTGTAGAAGATTATAGTGTGCCTTTTATTGGAATCGATTTTGAGCATACTCAGGCATAGGATTTAGATATGGCTCAGTCACTTATACTTTTTCCTTGTCCTTATAACTGAAAACCACAATCCAGAATAAGAACAATAGCCTCACCTCAAGCCCCTCTTTCACTTTAATCTTTCACATAAGACTCGGTCTAAGTACACCCGCAGTATGGGGTGCATCAGTATAGCTATGACACTAACTTAACTTTGCAAAGTTTGTCTTACACTAATGACAATTAAATAGTGTTACATTGAGTACCTTAAACCATTTCATAATTTTTGTATGTTATTTTACAGCTACAAAATCGTAAAAATGTCACACAGCACTGATGTGCAGAAAATCGAGTCCAAATCAGAACTGAGATAATAGGGAAACGGTGGAGGCTTTTAAAGGGGAAGACAGGAAGTGAGGTCAAAAGGATTTGGCTCATAAGGCTCTTCAACCATAGGCTCGAGCCCGGACGTGACATCAAAGGGGCCGGAGCCGGCAAGGTCTTCTTCCATAGGCTCGAACACGGAAGTGACGTCAAGAGGGCCAGGTGGAATCTCCCGTGAATGGTCTGCGGGAAAGGGAGAAAAAGAGTCAGTACACTCTGCCACATCCTGGTCTGATTCAGAATTGCCCTTACTCAAGCCATTTAGCTGCCTCCCATGCGCACGTGTGTGACAAGGCCCCCCGCCCTCAGCCCAGACCAATGGGGTCGGGCGACCCTAACCGAGAGGTCGTGAACCCGAGAAAGAGCATCGGCATTGGCTTGAAGAGAGCCCCGACCATGAATAAGTGAAAACATATATGGCTGGAGGTCAAAAAACCACCAGGTGACCCGTGGATTCAACTCCTTGTGCACGCCATCCACTGTAAAGGTGCATGGTCCGTGACAAGGGTGAATTCCAAGCCCAACAGGTAGTACCTCAGCTGAGTAATCAGCCATTTAATCACCAAAGCCTCTCTCTCCACCGCTGCATACCTGGTCTCCAGGTCCAACAGTTTCCGGCTTAGGAACATGATGGGGTGTTCCACACCGTCGTCGCTTTGGCTCAGCACAGCCCCCAGGCCTGTGTCTGAAGCGTCCGTCTGGAGGATGAAAGGCAGAGAAAAGTTAGGTGCTTTCAAAACAGGTGCGGACATAAGGGCCTGCTTTAAGTCACTAAATGCAGCACCTGTCTTGTCAGTCCATACCGCAATGTTTGGGGCCCTCTTCTTTTTTAAATCAGTCAAAGACATTTCTTTGGATTAATCTGAAGTCCGGCCTCACCCAGTGTCTGCAATACCACTTTTACCTGCTGTAGGTGTTCCGTCAATGTGCTGGAATAGATGACCACGTCATCCAGGTAGGCAGCACTATATGAGTTATGGGCCCGGAGCACTTTGTCCACCAGATGCAGGAAAGATGCAGGAGCTCTGTGTTAACCAAATGGAAAGACACGATACCGCCAGTGTCCGCTAGGGGTACTTAACCTTCGTGGAGTCCGTTAAAGGAACCTGCCAGTACCCCTTTGTCATGTCCAGTGTGGTCAAATACTGAGCTTGTCCTAGCCTCTTGAGGAGGTGGTCCACTCGTGGCATTGGATAAGCATCAGATTGGGAGACTTTATTAAGCTGACGGAAGTCATTGCAAAACCTCCAACTCCCGTCAGGCTTTTTGACCAAGACAATGGGACTGGACCAGGGACTATGACTTTTCCTCTATTACTCCTAGTTCCAGCATGTGCTTGATCTCAAGCTCCACTTCAGCTCTTTTTGCCTCGGGAAAGCGATACGGACATTTTCGGACTTCAACCCCAGGCTCTGTCACAATGTCATGCTCAATCAGAGAGGTCCTTCCGGGGTTTTCACTCACTACTTCCGGGACAGACAGGATAACTGCTTCCAGCTCCCGTCGGTGTCTGGGACTTAAATCTGCACCGAAGTTAAGGCTACTCACGTGCTCAAAGAGTGAATGGGGCTGACCAGAGGAGGGATGGAGATCCCTATCCTTCCACGGTTTCAGCAGATTTACATGATATACCCGCTCCCTCGGCTGATGATTGGGTTGACTCACCAAATAGTCGACAAGTCCTTGCACACATGCAACCCCACGGGAGCAACTCCCCCCATGGAGCACCACCGGTTCGCAGAAGGGCCGCTTTCCCCTGGTGCGGATGAAGACACCAGCCGTAGCTGGAGTGCAGCGGGCTCCTGTGAGCTCGCCGCCGCAGAGGGCGCCCAGGACGGCATGTTGCCTAGCGAGGCCACGCCGGGGATGTTTCCCCGGATAGGCAGGACCCGGGAGGTAAGTTCCCTGCTTGCCGGCAACCGGGCCCACGGGGCCGTGTGTGTTTTGTGTTTAGCAGGCAGGAGTTGCTCTGATCCTTGTCGGAAGCAGGCGTAGGTTGATCCGCTGCGCTTTGTTGACGCGATGGCAGCAGGGAGAGCTGCTGAGAAGGAGACGCTGCAACTCAAAGAGCCAGCATGCTGCTGCACCAGGAAGAAAGAAGCCAAAATGGCCGCGGACTGAAAGTCCCTCCCCATGACAGGCACGGGATTGGACGGTGTGTCTTGTGTGCCCGCCGATGAGTGGATGGAGGTGGGACCAAGGAATGTTTGTCTCGTGCCAAGGAAAAACCCGATCTGGCCAGATGAAAGGGCCCACAGGAAGCAGCCAGCGTATGTAGCTGTCGGGCAGGTAAGCCCACCACCGGCTGTCTTCCTGTCTTTGCCTGGGGCCCTGCGTGAGCTGGAGGAGTGCCTTCAGTCCGTAGGGCCATTGTTGCAGATGCTGGAGGGAAAGGCCATTGCGTCATTACAGATGTTGCATGCTGCAGCAGAACGGCGCGATGCTGGATCCTTTGGCCGGAGCAGTACGGCGGGGAAGGTGAGTAGAGCCGACCCCATAAAGCATGCGGGAGGTTCCTCCGAAAAGGCATAGGGAAGCCCCACGGCCGGCTGAGGTGACGGGGGCGCGTGCGGTCCCATCCAATGTCCTAACATGGGAGCACGGAGGTCTTAGGGCATAGGTGGCAAGCACTAGGGTGCCAGTCAGAGGGGGAGCGTTGCCCACGTATGACACAAGGAGACGCCAAGTGGCGGCATCAGGGCAACGTCTCCACCCCTTGTTCTGATTTATATTTTGCAGGACCGGGCCCTGGAGAGGAATATGTCAGATTCCCGCCGTGGAAGATCTACCCTTGCGTTATGGGCCGCTGGCTCCTAGGGGTCTCAGCTTGTGGTGGGGTACTGTGTCACGCAGCTGGGGGTGGTACCCAGCCGGGACACCCAAGAGGACCAGAGGAGGGCTCACGGCTCCTCCAGACCATGAGGGGGCAACTGCCCTAGTTTCTGTGGAGACCACGGGTACAGAGCTTTGAAGCTCAACCCTGTAGGGGCCCGTGGTCACCACCAGGGGGCGCCCCAATGCCTAGAAAGCCCTGGACCTCAGCACTTCCGCCACACCAGGGGTGTGTCAGTGGAAGTTTGCCAGAGCACACCTGGAGCACATCCAGGGGACAATAAAAGGGCCCACCTCCCTTTATTCAGGGCTGGAGTCGGGTGGAAGAGGACAAGGTCTGGGAGAGGAAAGAAGCGGCTTGAAGAGAGGAAAAGCATTGTGGAAAGAGGCCTGGACTTTGGGGTGATTGGTGCTGTGGCACTGGGTAGTGCACTTTAATATTTGTAAATACTTGCAAAATAAACATGTGTTTATGATGTCCGTCTGTCTGTTTCCGGGCTTTTTCCCTCTCTATATATATATATATATATATATATATATATATATATATATATATATATATATATATATATACATACATACACTAGGGGGCTTATCCCCTGTTCACTTTGCTTGCCAACCCCCCCTTGCCTGCGCTACAAGCCAGCTACTTCGCGTCTCTGCTGCTCGTGTTGTGAAGAGGGGAGCTGAACATACTCCTCCGAAACCCACTCTTAAATAGTGATATAATGTGAAACAAATACAGTTTTTTTTACATCCTCATTGCTCAATCAGCTACTGGCTTGTTGCTGCTGCTGCCAATGCTGCTGCTTGATGTACATCAAACATTTAAAAGCCTGTACAGAAGCTGTCTTTGTCATCTACTCTTTTTCTTTTATTTCCGCCCCAGGCATGGTTAAATCTGTTGGCACAAAATCTCGCTCGCTGGGATGTTAGTTCTTAATATTTTAGTTTATAATTTAAAAGCAGAACAAGGATCTTAAAATCTAACAACATCACATTAAAGTTCAATACATTCTGAAAATAATGATACCAAACATATATATGTAGGTTTTAAAATAAGCCCAATTTAAAGCATGACAAAAAACATGACATAAAAATGTCACATAAAATTGTTGCACTTTTCGCTTAGGATTGTATATATATAGAGTAGATATGAAGTATGTTTTGTGAGTAAATTGTTTCTGCCAGTCAAATGTTAACATCATTTTCTCTCACCCTGTATGTATATATACTGTATAAGGGGCAGTCAAAAAATTCCCAGAATTGTGATATAGCGGAAGAGTAAGGGATCAGATTACACACACACACTGTTGTATACCTGTTACAACAGGTCTGGATTGGTTTTGGTGTGTACTATTGTTTTAATTACCATTTGAGTTTAGCATGTGCATAGTCATTCAGCAGTTTTGCAGTTCGAACAATGTGCTTACATCAAGTTCCTGTGCAAATTGGGGAAATCAGCTTCAGATACGCTAGCGACAAATGCATCCGCTAAATGCAGAATCATTTGAGAATTTCTGCACATGACATGACCTGCTGTTATATTTATAGTCTGAGGTATACAAAGTGAAGAGAAATGAGACAGGACTGTTCCTTGTGGCGCCCAGTATTGCTGACATCCATATCAGAAACACAGTCCTTGAGTGTCACAAACTGTGGTCTGCCTGACAGATACTCCATTATCTAGGACACCTTAGACACATCCACCTGGATATGTCTGAGCTTACTTCTTAACAGGGATAGCTGGATGGTACTGAAGGCACTGCCTAAAACTCTACCCATCTCTGCAAATGATATGTAAAAGATATTCTTTGTGAAGAAATCCTGACATTTTTATAGACATGCATACACACTGGAACAGTAAAGATGATGTACCTTTCCTTTCAAAACAAGAGTAGTTTGTGGAGTGGTGTGCCTAAAGCCAGAGAGACGTGTAGTCATTTAGTATCTGGGCCAGGTGACCTGGTATGTAAGAGGTAGTAGTCATAATACAGTATATGTAGTCGGGGTCTCAGCTGAGAAAACACGATTCTGTGGAGTTTATTTACAATGTTGCATCAGTGGGTAGTGCTGCTGCCTCGCAGTTAGGATACCCAGGTTCGCTTCCGGTCCTCCTTGCATGGAATTTGCATTTTCCCCCCGTGACTGTGTGGGTTTCCTCTGGGTACTCCGGTTTCCTTCCACAGTCCAAAGATATGCAAATTAGGTGGATTGGCGATTCTAAATTGTCCCTGGTGTGTGCTTGGTGTGTGGGTGGGTGTGTGTGTGTGCACCCTGCGGTGAGCTGGCGCCCTGCCCGGGTTTGTTTCCTGCCATGCGCCCTGTGTTGGCTGGGATTGGCTCCAGTGGACCCCCGTGACCCTGTAGTTAGGATATAGCTGGTTGGATGATGGATGGATTTATTTATTTGTGCTAATTATCTGCAGATAGTCAAACTGGCTAGGGCTGAACCTATGAGTCATAGAGTTCCCAAGCCCTACACTTGAATTGTTCAGGTTATTCTTACTGCTCTGAGTGCTGCTATTGAATGTAATTGTTTCTAGAAGTGGATATGATTTAACAGTTAGTAAATCAAAGCAGGATTTGGAATAAAGCATTTAATAGCGTGCATAAGTAGGTGAAATGAAACCCTAAAAAAACTGTCCTCTTACTGGATATTGTCAGTAGGCCTTGGTCTAGTTTTAAAATTTTACAGTTTTTCTTAATAAACATTATACATGATAGAAAAATCAGTGCAATGCTTTTCAAGATAAGCTTCATCAACATTTATTTTACAGAAGGAGTGAGTAGAGATGACACTTATTTTCTTTCTTAGCAAGCACTATCAAAATACTGTACGTGGTACTGTATAAATGGATACAAAAATTATTATACACTTCAAATTAAGATCTCCATCACCCTGAACTGGATAAGTGGGTCAGAAAATGGATGGATGGATGGATTTAAGGTATTGTTAATGAACAGAGTAAATCATTCAAATTCAGAGGGATTCTGCTTTCAACCCACTCTCTGACGATCCTCTGAGTGCCACAGTGTCTGCATTTCATTTTAGCAAGCAGTTCTTCAAGCCTGAGGTTTCTTATTTCCTGCATTTTATTGAATTTCTTAAATGTAACTGTGCTTCCAGGCTTCATCTTTCCTCTTGGCTTGTACAGATTTGCTCTCTGACTCTGTTGCTTGGTTCTCCTCAGTTTCTGAGTTAAGGTTCTTCCGACACTCTTGTTCACATTCAATTTTATTTTTGCCCACCATCACATCTTTTTGTACCTGGCCACACCTCTAATGCACAGTGGCTTTGTAGCCTAAGTTTCCACACAGTCACCTCATTTATGCCACTGGTGAATTGGTTATTATCTCTTTCAGGGCTAATTATTTTTTCCATTTTGGCCCAAGGCTAAATATTTTTCCAAAAACACAGTTTTCTGAAAAGCATGTAAAGTAATGGTTTCTCACACACATATACAGTGGAACCTCAGTTCACGACCATAATTTGTTCCAAAACTCTGGTCGAAACCGATTTGGTCGTGAACTGAAGTAATTTCCCCCATAGGACTGTATGTAAATACAATTAATCCGTTCCAGACCATACAAACTGTATGTAAATATATATTTTTAAAGATTTTTAAGCACAAATATAGTTAATTACACCATAGAATTCACAGCGTAATAGTAAACTAAATGTAAAAACATTGAATAACACTAAGAAAACCTTGAACAACAGAGAAAACTAACACTGCAAGAGTTCGCGCTATAGCGCTACAAACCGCTTGCTAAAAACACTTTTTTTTAATGAGATTTAAGCACAGGGAAAAAAATGAACATTTGAAAAATCCGTAATTTAATAAACCACCAAGAAAAGTAACATTGCAACAATGCACGCTACGAACCGATCACTCTAAACAGAAGTGAAGTGGAGGTTACCATCCGATATAAAAAGTCTTCATTAAATACAATGAGGTTAAAACAATGCTCGGATCTGTCTGTTTAAAACAAGCCTGGTGCATTCTTTAACTGCCTTCGGCCTTATGCGTCCAGTCGTCTCTCTCTCGCGTGTGTGTGTGTGTCTCTCTGTGCGCTCTCTGTGTGTGTGTGTGTGTGTCTCTCTCTCTCTCTCGATCGCTGTACAGGGAATGCACAGGGAGAGACTGAACACGTGCGGAAATCATCAGCACGCACAGACCGGAAGGGAAACTGGCTTGTTTGTATACCGAGTCTGTGGTCGTGAACAGATGCAGAAGTTTGACGAACTTTTTGGTCGTAAACCGATTTTTATGTGTTCCGAGACGTTCGTGAACCGAGGTTCCACTATATATATATACACTAGCAAAATACCCGCGCCTTGCAGCGGAGAAGTAGTGTGTTAAAGAAGTAATGAAAAAGAAAAGGAAACATTTTAATAATAATGTAACATGATTGACATTGTCATTGTCATGAGTGTTGCTGTCATATATATATATATTGTAATAAATCAAGAGTCTTTTCACACTAGAAAAGGTTTGGGGTATGTCCCCATGTATTGTCGTCCAGACAGAGAATGAAAAAGTTGATTCAAAATGACTTTTCAGTACAAAGTGAATACATGACTGCAACAAGATGGCGTTTTTATAACAGATGGGATGATGGGAAAGGAAATGGTTGTCAGGAAGTGACGATTGAGGCGGACCATGGAACCAATGTCACCAAGAGTAGACCAGAATAATCGAGTGTGGAACCGAAATGACGCCATCAGACTGGAACCGAAGTGACGCATCGCGCCATTTTGGATTTAAACTGGAAAGTGTTTTATTTTTCTTCCGGTTTTCTGTAGATAGAAAGAGATTCAGGTAAGTACCACGTGATAAACCCTTGTCTCGCGAGATTTCACTCACCTTTAGGCTCTTTGACTGCCTCCTACTCGCACGCGTGTGTGACATGACCCCCCCCTCAGCCCAGACCCATCCGGTCGGGCGATCTGCACCGAGAGGTCGTGGACCCGGAGAGAGCATCTGCGCTGGCCTGTAAGGAACCCCTACGATAAGTAACGCTAAAACGGTATGGTTGAAGATCCAAAAACCACCTAGTGACACGAGGATTCGACTCCCGATGAAGGGACATCCACTGTAAAGCGGCATGATCCGTTATCAGAGTGAACTCTCCCCAATAGGTAGTACCTTAATGATGTAATAGCCCACTTAATCGCCAGAGCCTCACGCTCCACCGCAGCATACTTCATCTCCGGTCCAGCAGTTTCCGCTCAGATACATAATGGGGTGTTCAGCACCGTCGATACATTGGCTCAACACGGCACCCAATCCTGTGGCCGATGCATCGGTCTGGAGAACAAAGGAAGAGAAAAATCAGGAGATTTTAATACAGGTGCTGACGTAAGGGCCAATTTTAAGTCACCAAATGCTTTATCTACTTTATCATCCCATACCACTTTAACAGGTGCTCGCTTTTTGTCAAATTGGATAAGGGCGTAGCAATTTCTGAGAAATGAGGTACAAAACGACGATAGTATCCAGCTAATCCCAAAAATGCTTGTACTTGCCGCTTATTTATCGGACGGGCCAATTAATGATGGCATCAATTTTAAGACATTGTGGCTTCACGACACCTCCCCCCACTAGGTAGCCCAAATATTTGGCTTCTTTCAATCCAAAGAAACATTTCTTTGATTAATACGCAGCCCTGCTGCTGCCAGTGTGGAAAGCACCGTTTTCACCTGCCGTACATGATCCTTCCATGTGCTGGAATAGATGACAACGCCATCTAGGTAGGCGCACAAAAGGAATTGTGGGGCCGTAGCAGTGTGTCTACCAGACGCTGGAAAGTAGCTGGCCCTGCAAACCAAATGGAAGGACCCTATACTGCCAATGTCCACTGGGAGTGCTAAACGCGTTTTTCTTTGCAGAATCCGTTAAGGGAATTTGCCAATACCCTTTTGTCATGTCAAGGGTAGTTAGAATTGAGCGCTTCCTAGCCGATCGAGCAGGTCATCTACTGCTGCATCGGATACGCATCAAATTTAGAGACCTGATTGAGTCGCCGGAAGTCATTACAGAACCTCCAAGACCCATCGGGTTTAGAAACTAGAACAATTGGACTAGACCAAGGGCTATAGCTTTCTTCGATAACCCCTAAATCCAGCATTCGCCTAATTTCTAACTCCACTTCCGCTTTGCCTCCGAGTCTGTAAGGTCTCTCCTGACAATCACCCAGGGTCCGTAATAATATCATGTGCAATCAACGCAGTACGCCCAGGTAATTCCCCACCACCTCAGGTACAGACAAGATAGCTTTTCGAGATCTTGTCTCTGTTCGGTGTCAAATCGGGACCAAAATTAAGTTTGGCACAGGACATAAAAGTGAACTAGGCTGTCCGGAGGAGGGATCAGGCTCCCTTTCCTTCCACGGTTTCAGCAAGTTAATATGATATACTCTTTCACTCGGTCGACGATTAGGTTGTTTAACTAAATAGTCGACGAGACCTTTTCTTTCTTTAATTTCATAAGGTCCTTGCCAATGAGCTAATAATTTATAATGGGAGGTTGGGACTAATACCATAACACGATCACCCGGGACAAATTCCCGAATGGTGGTGTTTCTATTATAATAACGTGACTGTGCTGCTTGCGCTTTTCTAAATTATCTTTTAGGATAGGTCGGATTTTCTCTAGCCTATCGCGTAACTGCGCGATATATTCAAGAATATTTGAGGTAGGGAGTACCTCCTCCTCCCAACCTTCTTTTAACATGTCCAAAATCCCCCTGGGTTGTCTTCCATATAATAATTCAAAAGGAGAAAACCCTGTTGAGGTTTGAGGGACTTCCCTGTAGGCAAACAAAACGAGGGGAAGCAACTGATCCCAGTTTCTCCCGTCCTCGCTAACTACCTTGCGTAACATCTGTTTTAACGTCTGATTAAAACGTTCAACCAGTCCATCAGTTTGAGGATGATAAACTGATGTTTTTAGATGTTTTATCCTGAGTAATTTGGCCACTTCCTGAACGTTTCTGAAGTGAAAGGAGTCCCTTGATCTGTTAAGACCTCTTTGGGGATCCCAACACGCGCGAATATCCCTACTAATTCCCGTGCGATATTTTTTGAATTTGCTGAGCGCAAAGGAACAGCCTCTGGAAAGCGAGTGGCATAATCTACTAGAACTAAAATATATTTAAAACCTTTTAACGAGGGTTCTAATGGACCAACGAGATCTATACCTACTGCTCAAACGGGATGTCAACAAGGGAAGGGGAATAAGAGGAGCTTTAGACCGTCTGGGTATCTGGCGAAGTTGACACCGGACATGAAGCGCAAAATCGCCTGACCTCCTCATTAACTCCCGCCAAAAAAATCTGAGTTTTATTCTCTCCAAAGTTTTTTCGGAGCCTAGATGAGCTCCTAGAAGGTGGGCATGTGCTAATTCACATACGTTTCACCGAAACGTACGTGGAATTAACAGCAAAGCCCGCACCTCACCCTCGTGTTCTGCCACTCTATATAATAATTCATTTTAATTACAAAGAACGCATCGGTGGCATGGGATCTAGGTTTGTATAACCATCGGTAGATACTATTGCATTTCTTGCATTTTTTAATGAATCATCATTTCCATTGTTCTCTTTTGAATGATGATGGGGTTAACCAAATTGAGTTGCTAAGTTTTGAATAGGGTCTCTTTCGAGTTCAATGGGAGGGGCTATCGCCTCTACGCTTTCGCGCCGACTGTATCAGTTCCCGCAGAGGACGATGGGACATCAAAATTTTCGCACTGGGTACCCGTATGGATCCGTGCTACTGAGGGACACGGCGTGGAGGCAGTCGGAGCATTATTCTCCATTACTAAGCCTAAATTCTTTTAGATGCAGTTACGTTCTTACCGCTGTTGATGTTATTCCAATCTCTTCCTAAAATGACTGGAAAAGGGGGATCGGGTAACACTGCCATAGCCATACTGGTTATTTTATGTTCTAGCGATATTACACACCTGGCAGTTCTGTAATATTTAATATCCCCATGAATACATTTTAGACTAGTTTTCCCTTAGTCCACTGTCGCGTAATACGTAACGGCAGCAACAATGGAAATGTTACTCCCGGAATCAAACATTGCCCTTACCTTTCTACCATTTATTATAACTGCACCTGTATATGGAAGAGACAGAGGGTTATTCACTGCGGCACAGTACCTTTCTCCCTTCACTATCGAGCAATCCATAGGCTCGTAGGCACAGCTCGGGACAGATGTCCAATCTCCCGCACTTGAAACAGCGAGGGGACCGGCTAGTCTGTCCCTTCTACGGACGGCAGGTTCGGAGTTTGTCGGGGGCTCAAGGGCTGCTCCACGTATCTGTTGGGTTCGGCGAGAAGACCGTTCCGACGCCCGATTTATAGGCTGCCCAATGACGCTCTGCTATTTGTATTAGGGTGTCCATATCCTCGAACGTGTGCTTTCTTATTTGTTGGGCGATGTGGTCAGGGAGGGCATTCACGAAGGTTTCGCATGCCAGGAGCTCAGCCATTTTGTGGGAGGAATTTATATCGGGCCGTAGCCAGCGACACACCTTACCCCAAGCTTCAAAGCCCTGAGTTCTTAGCGGCCTTTCTGGATCGAATTGCCACTCCCTCCACTCTCTCGCCTGTTGTTCTGCTGAAACGCCGTAGCGCTTGAACACCTCCGTTTTCAGAGCGTCATAATTGGCCGCCTGCTCCTCGGTTAAATCGTAATAAGCCCTCTGCGCCGCTCCTTCAAATAGGGAGCCAGTAGGTATGCCCACTCCGACTTCGCCACGCTGCTCCGCTTAGCGTGCGCTCAAAAATCAAAAAGTAAGACTCGATGTCATCTTCTTCAGTCAAAGGAGTTAACTGGATTGGCTGTGGCCGAACCACCTCCCGCCGTGCACCAGCACGAGAACGAGCCTCGGACTCTGCCAGTTGAGTCCTGGTTTCTCCCATCTGTATCTTCAATGTTTGGAGATCTCCCATGATGGTGTGAAGTACCGTATTGAGGTCCTGTTCTTCGCTCATGATGAACAATATCCTTGCCGACTACGCCAATTGTAATAAATCAAGAGTCTTTTCAAACTAGAAAAAGGTTTGGGGTATGTCCCCATATATTGTCGTCCAGACAGAGAATGAAAAAGTTGATTCAAAATGACTTTTCAGTACAAAGTGAATACATGACTGCAACAAGATGGCGTTTTTATAACAGATGGGATGATGGGAAAGGAAATGGTTGTCAGGAAGTGACGATTGGAGGCGGGACCATGGAACCAATGTCACCAAGAGTAGACCAGAATAATCGAGTGTGGAACCGAAATGACGTCATCAGACTGGAACCGGAAGTGACGTCATCGCGCCATTTTGGATTTAAACTGGAAAGTGTTTTATTTTTCTTCCGGTTTTCTGTAGATAGAAAGAGATTCAGGTAAGTACCACGTGATAAACCCTTGTCTCGCGAGATTTCACTCACCTTTAGGCTCTTTGACTGCCTCCTACTGCGTGTGTGACAATATATATAGTATATATATATATACATATATATACACACACATAGACACAAACATATATACAGTATACATATACACACTGTGGACCCGGCCCGGACACAGACAGGCAGACATGTTGTTTTCCACCACCACACGTTTATTTACAACCATATTTAAAAGTAATCAAGTGCAACACAAACCCCCAAATGTCCCCAAAGTCCTGGCCAACACTAAATGCCTTTCTTCGGGCCGCCTCCACACTCCTCTCGTGCCTCGTCCTTCCACCCGACTCCAGCCTTGAATGAAGGGAGACAGCCCCTTTTATCCATGTCCTGGATGAGCTTCAGGTGTTCCTGACACTCCTCCGTTGGCCACGCCCAGCGTGGTGGAAGTGCCGGCTGTTCTCCCGGCAGCTCACCCGGCGTCCTTTTAAATCTTCCTCCCAGCACTTCCGGGTGTGGTGGAAGTGCTGAGGTAACAGGTCCCTAAGGCATTGGGGCGCCTCCTGGCGGTGACCACGAGCCCCTGCAGGGTGGGGCTTCCATACCCTCAACCCGTGGCCCCCAAAGCAACCAGTGCGGCGGCCTCCACGTGATCCAGGATGGGCGCAGACCCACATCCGGTCCCTCACGGCGTCCCGGCCGGGTCGTTGCCCCTGGCATCCCTGACAACACATATATACAGTATATATACACACACACACACATATATATACATATATATGCATACCTATGTATATATGTGTGTGTGTATATATATATATATATATATATATATATACATACACACACACACATATATATACATATATATGCATATACATATGTGCATATATACACATATATATACATATCCACATATATACAGTATATATATATATATATATATATATATATATAGTATATATATATATATTAGTGGTGGGACTCGATTAAAAATTAATCTAATTAATTTGAGGCTTTGTAATTAATTAATCTTGATTCATCGCATGTAATCACACACGAAATTTGCCCCAAAGCGCAAATGTTTTTTAATTTAAAAGGGTTTTAGTGGGCAACAGAATCATATAATTATAGACATGGACATGAATATTGTAAACTCAAGCTCTTTTAATTTCTGAAAAAAAAAATACTTTTAAACTGCATTTCAATTCAAATCAGAATCATCATCCGTGGCTAAAATTGGGCAGACTTAAAAATAAAGTGGTATTCTAAGTGCTTTAAGTACATATTCAGAATGGTATTGTCTTTAAACAATAATAAGAAAAATTTCAACATAAAGTGCAGTTTTTCATCTTAAAAAAATAAGGCAGAAACATAAAAGTTAATTTGACCAGCTTCACCATTAAACTCTGAGTAACCTTAGCCAAAATTATTTTGTACATTAGGCTAAAACAGTGTGATCATTGAACATTCTGTAATTAGATGTAATTAAAATTACTAACGGTCATGGAAGTCCAATGATCCCCAATAAGAGCCAAAAAGTTCGCT
The DNA here is from genome assembly GCF_016835505.1 of Polypterus senegalus. Classification (NCBI taxonomy): domain Eukaryota; kingdom Metazoa; phylum Chordata; class Cladistia; order Polypteriformes; family Polypteridae; genus Polypterus; species Polypterus senegalus. The sequence continues at coordinate 19,609 of NW_024383071.1, read as the reverse complement.
TTCTGTAATGCATCTAATTTTGCTTGCTTTTCAGTGTCATAAAGCTGTTGAATTTCACTTGAAATAGCCTCTCGGCATGGCAGTTGAAAAGTTGGATGACCTGACGCTAACTGTAGCACATTTTCTAACCCCCTATCTTCTAGCACTGTTAGTGGTCTACAGTCCAAAGCAATCCATTTTGCAAGAGAATTTGTAAGTTTGACCGATGTTGACTTACTAATTTTGGTCCTGAAGCCAGTCATTTCATCAGGTTTGGGCTGCCGACACCTTTTGTTGGTACTCAAACTCGTACTGCTAGTGCTAACAGCATACACAGGTTTCTGTGTTCGCTGTAACATGTTTTGCATTTAGATGGTACCGTAAGGTTGAAGTGCCACGGTGTTATGCAAACTCCTTTTTGCACAGTTTGCACAAAACCTCGCTTTTATCAAGGCTTCCGTCGGGTAGTCTTTTGAAATGAAATTTTCCTCCAATCAGTCCTAGCAACACGCTTTCTTCCAACTCTTATATTTTTGTAGCTCTGATGTGTGCATCAATGTAATCGGTGTACCAGGAAATCATGCATTGAGAGAAGTTCCCCTTTGCTTGGAATGCAAAATGTGATTAAATGCATTATTTTTTAACGCATTATGGAGATCATGCATCGAAGCTTCTCAGCTGTGCTTGTGCTAAGAAAAGGAAGCATTTTAAAAATAACGTAACATGATTGTCAATGTCAGCTTTTGTAAGTAGAGCCTGGAGGATTCAGAGTGTGGAGAAACTCTAGAGACAGCATGTGTATTGACTTGTGGATTTTTCTGTGAGTATTTGGTGGCAGCGTGACAAAGTTGCTTCCCCAAGACCGCGTTAGCTGCGGAGCTCAGCTCAGAGTGAAATGAGGTGAATGGGAGGGGAGAGGATGACATCACTCCCCCACCCGCCTTAACTGTCAATCCCCCCTACAAACACAGTCTCTCGTAATTTACATAAGCACAGCCCTTCACCAGCAATTTTAACTTAGTTACAAAGTGATCAAAACTCTCGTTTATACCCTGCGTCCTCTCATTAAACTTGTATCCCGCATTAGTCGTGGGCATGACAACCGCCAGCGGCAGCCTGTCTATGAACTTAATTTAAACTTTAGGTTTACACCGTGCTTTGCTTCCGCAGTAGCTGCACTTATGAATATGCTTGTATGTGTCACTCGCTCGCTTCTTATTGTTTCGCTGCCTTTTCAATTGTATAATGCATGTTTTCTTCAGCGCTTTTTGGAGGTCTTCCTGGTTTTCTACGTACTGCGCTCACAGTCAGTTCACGTGATTACGTGGGAGGCGTGATGATGTCACACGAAACTCCACCCCCCACGGCCATCGAGCTGAACTCCATACAGTATATGGAGAAAAATAGGTTCCACTTATGACCATTACGCGTAGAATTTCGAAATGAAACCTGCCCAACTTTTATAAGTAAGCAGTAAGGAATGAGACTGCCAAATCTCAGCCTTCCACCCACACGGGAAGTTGGAGAATTAGTGATGAGTGAGTCAGTGAGTAAATGAGTGAGTGAGTGAGTGAGGGCTTTGCCTTTTATTAGTATATATACATATATATATATTTATTTATATATATATATTGTGGTCCCGACGCCCAGGAGGACGTGAGGAGGACTTGTGCCTCCTCCAGACCCGTGAGGGGCGTCCGACCTGGTTCTGTTGGGGCCACGGGTGAGGGCATGGAAGCCCTACCTGTAGGGGCCGTGGTCACCGCCAGGCGGCGCCCGATGCCGGTTTATCCGTGTGGTCCTCGGCGGGGCTGGAGCCTGGCGGGGCGCTTGAGAGGACCAGAGGAGGCGTGTGCCTCCTCCAGACCGAGTGGGGCGTCCGTCCTGGTTATGCAGGGGGCCTCGGGTAGGGGCTTTGAAGCCCAGCCCTGTAGGGACCGTGGCCACTGCCAGGCGGCGCCCAGTGCCTAATTGTCCCTGGAGCCCAGCACTTCCGCCACACCAGGAAGTGCTGGGGGGAAGACTTTATATGGCGCCCGGAGAGCTGCCAGGAGGACAGCCGACACTTCTGCCACGCTGGGGCGTGGCTAAGGAGCGAATACCGGAAACACCTGGGGCTCATCCGGGAGCATTATATAAGGGACCTCCTCCCTCCAGTCATTGGTGGATGTCGGGAGGAAGCAGACAGAGCTGGAGAGAGAGGACGGGAGGCGGCCAGGAAGGCACAGAGACTGTGGGCCTGGACATAGGGGAAATCGGTGCAAGAAGGCACTGGGGGTGCACGTGAGCATAAACATTGTATATATTGTAAATAAATGGTGTGTTGGGTGCAAAATATGTTGTCCGTCTGTGTGTGTCCGGGCCAGCGTTCACAATATATATATATATATATATATATATATATATTTATGACAAATGTCTCAGTGTTTTATGTTTATGAGCCTCTACACTACGTGAATTCTCATACCTATTACACGGCATAATCCTGCAAGGTATGGTAACATTAGAAGCAGCCAATGGTGTGCATTGCCACATTACACTGCTTGCGGTATGTGCCTCTGTTTCAAGCATCTGTTGCTGCATATTGTGACTGGAAGAAGGCAGCCAGTGATGGCCATCTTCAATCAACAGTCTTTGTGCAGCCAGGGGCAGCCATCTTTGCACAGCAGACAGCATTGGAGCAGCCAGTGGTGACAGTGGTCACAGTATGCAGCAACAGACACTTTAAACAATGGCACCATCTTAACACATAATGAAAGCAGCATACTGCTAGCAAATAGAGTCGAACTATAATTTAACAGGGATTTTTTTTTTGTTTACAGCTGATTACTGTCTTGTACCCCCAGATGTTGATTCATGTCGACATCCGCCTATGCGTCGATGTCAACACCCACCCTGAAAGAGTTAAGTCATTTCTGTGTAGTCGTGAGCTTTGCTTGTTTGTCACACACCGGGATCTCTCAACTCTGGTTTGCTTAGCTTCTTGTTTGCCTCATGCATATTTTTGACTTTTTATTATTTTGCATTTATAGACTTACTGATCTTTTTTGTATAATAATACTTTCATTTATACCAACAACCCCATCAATAGGTCTATTCTTATTCCCTTACTCTGTAACAATTGCATTATTCTAATACTATCACATGAAACTATTGTCCTACATCACTATACTACTTTTTTGTTTGTTACTTATTGTATGTGCACCTTAATTGTAAAATACCAGTTATGGTGCACTGCACAATAACGTGCAGTGAATACGCTTGACTTGAGCATTCATAGTTTTCATCCTCTTTCTTTGTACATTTAGCATTGTTTGCTCAGTGGTTGACGTGCTTTCTGCTTCCTGAGCAGCTCTTCTTTCTCCACCCCAGCAGCCCATTTCTTCTCTTCTTTCGTTGGCATCTTTTCACGTTAAAACTGATTAAATCAGTGTTTATGTTGCAATTAACTAGTAAGTTTTCTTTCATTTTTCACTTAAGGTGGCACTTAAGTCTTCAATCTGCCTCAAGAATCATTTAAGATATGAAGAGGAAGGGGAAGTGATGGTGAAGGTGGGAAGGATGAGAAAAGCACCCGTATGCATGTGCCACATGGCCGCTGTGCTGGCCGCTGCCGAGTTGATTCTGCAATAAAATAAAACAGAAATAAATAGAGGAATAGAGGAATAACCTTGGAGGTCAATCATCACCCCGAAGACGGATAGTAGATTTCATGTAGTATATGTGTACCAAATTTCAGGTCAATAGGTCAAACGGTTTGTGAGCTACAGGTGATTTAAAATCCTGGACAGACAAGCGAACAGCCACGGTAGAGTATTATATATGAAGATTTGAAAGATTTATGTATTATTTTGAAATACAGGTTTATCTTGAATTATTGAATAAAGTACCTTCTAAAAGTATGGTGTTATAAAAAAATTGATCAAGAACATTTTTTTCTCTAACCAACACACCACTAGCAACTCCCACCTTGTTCCTTTGGTAACAGACCACACGTTCCATTTATTCCCAAAGCATCAGGCTTTTTAAATTTTTTGTTTCTAATTTTTAACTCTGAAATGGTGTACTTTGCTGATGAGCAGAAAGTAATACTATTGTGCCTTGAAAACAATAAAATCCTTTCATTGATATTTATAATCCTATCTGATCAACTAGAAATTACATTTTTTTTGTCTTTGGCCAAGGTGATGCAATGAATTAGTGCCATTGTTGAAAGTCTCCCGAATTTTGTATTCGAATCCTGGACCTGTCACTGTGCTAATTGTGCCCAATGATGCACTAGCAGCCACTCCAGGGTAGTTCCTTCTTTGTGCCCAGCACCGCTTGGGTAGGCTCCAGCCTACTTGTAACTGTGTGTGGGAATAAGTGAATTAAAATTTTTTGGATTAAATATTAATGATAGTTTAATTAAATTTTGAATATTATAAACCAGTTTTGTACTGGCATTTAAATTTGGCTGATTAGCATGGTACATTTCCTGCTGTATTTTGCCCTCCATAATGTCCTTCAGTGTAACTTGTGCTTGATTTATATCCCTTGATGGCTGCCATTAAAATAGGAGTTGATGATTTTAATACACATTTTGCTAAACAATTGCCCACAGCAAACCCTGAAGCTCTAGCTGCAAATATGTACAAGTATTACTTCCCCTGGCTAAAAGAGATTGCTCTTTTTCGTAACCCTCATCATCTGTTCTAAGTATTCCCTTGTGCTGAATGTGAGAGTGCTTGGGGATGCCAGTTAAAGCCTGGTCTGAACACAGTTATTTTAGTTTAAAAGTGCCTGCATAATGGGATGTAAAATGGACCATTGTTAAGAACTCTTAGGGAAAGTTAGCATTCAGGTGGAAATGTGTAATATATTTACTAAATAGGAAAACACATACCGCACATACTCCAGTTGTTGTTGGGCAGCTTGGTCAGGCATGGTGCTTGACAATTGCAGGAGACTGGGTTTGAATCCACAGTCCATGCAGTGTCTGAGCTGGCTTTGCATATTCTCTCCAAGTCTGTGTGTGTTTGTTAGTCTAGTTTTCATAGATAGATAGATAGATAGATAGATAGACTGCACTTTTTTCCCTAGGGGAAATTTAATGTTTTACAAAAGCTCAAGAAATATTATAACAAGCAACAACAAGAAGAATTACAAAAAACAAAAAATTTATTTTGGTAATAATAAAAAAACTGCCACTTTGAAGCATTGTTGCCACAGTTATGAAGGAGCGCCATTGTGTTTCTTGAAATACTTCTGTTGAATAATTCATTGGCTAAAAGCCCTCAGTGTTAGTGTCAGAAAGAGGTTGTGCAGCATTGTTCGAAATGGCACTCACTTTTGTTTTCATTCTCTTCTCCTCCATTGCCTCCAGTGGGTCCAGAGTGTGTCCCATAACCGAGCTTGCACTTTCAATTAGCTTGTTAATTCGATGGGCCTCTCTTTGAGTGATATGATCAGCCCAGATACACCACCACCACCAGCACAGAAAATCTCACTCACCATCACAGAGTAGTTAAAGATGGGAAGAATGTCACTTCTTATATACTGTACTTCTTTTGTGTTACGAGACAAGTCCAGCCTTTCACTGATGTGGGCCCCAAGTCCTTATAGCAGCGTACTACATCATTATCCATTACTTAAAAAGTGACTGGGCATAGAGGCCCTTTGGTGCCAGTTCCTTTCTGATGTTGAGTTGCAGACAGTTCTCTTTGTACCAAGACACACATTTCTCCACCTGATTCCTGTAATCTTTCTCACCCTCACTTATAAATATACCCCCTAAGTGCAGAATCAACTGAGAATAACCTGGTGTTATATTTATAGTCCGAATTTCACAAGGTGAAGAGAACTGCGGTCTGCCGGACAGATTGTCCACTATACAGGATACCATAGGCTCATCTTAGTTTATACCCCTTAACAGGAATGGCTGAGTGGTATTGAAGGCACTGGAGCAATCAAAAAATATAAGCATCACAGTACTGCCATCTTTGTTTAGATGTGAATAAGCCTTGTGGAGCAGATACAGTAGATACTGTAATTACATCTTCCACTCCCATCATTGTCCAATAGGCAAACTGCAGTGAGTCCACCTGGGCTGTCACAAGAGGACTTATTTCATAAACTAAAGAAGTTAGGCTATTTGCTAATTATTATTTGGCATAGAGTTGGTATGAGTGCACCCAGCACCTGACTGACACTTCATCCACAGCTGGCTCCTGGTTTGCACCTGGAGCTGCTAGAAGGCTATGACACCAGATATTTCTTTGAATGTATTTAGTTAATGGACTAAGCTACTTTATGCATAATGTATTTTTTGCCAAGCTAGCATTTAGATGTTAGTGAGAGATTTATAGCAAATAAAATGTAAAGTTAGAAGCCCTAATAAAAAATGTTGGTTTTCAACTATAATATACAATGAATGGAAGTGTTACATTTTATTAAAAATTATATTATACAGGTAGTTACATTGCAATGGTAATTCAATTAAGATTCAACTAAAAAAACAGTGTTATAAGATCAATACTTTGTATACTTTTCTACTCATTGACACTGAGGCAAATTTTCTTTTAGAATAACTAGTTCATAATTAAGTAGCTTCCATATGAAGTTTATATGTTTTGTGTCCAAATGGGTTTCCTACTACAGTCTGAGACTTGTACTGTTAAATCAGGTTTATGGCTGAAAGTAAATTTAGGACCCAAATATAGGTGTGTGAGAATGTGCCCTAGAATTTAATCGTTTTTTTCATTGTTTTGTTCCTACTTTGTGCCATTTGCTGCCATTATAGACTCCAGTCCTCAGTAAATAAATAATAAAACCAAATAGATTAAGTATTAGTAACATAATGGAATTTTAGTACTGTAATTTAAAGTATTATAAACAAAAATAGTAAAATAGGGTATATAATTGAAAGTTAGGGAAGTCTTACTCCATACTGGTGATTGGTGCCATTTCAAAATAATAATAAGACTAGTTGTCCCCCGCAGCTCCGCCTACATAGTAGTGAACCAGGACAAACTTTAAAAATCAATACAAAAAAAAAAAGTAATTTGTATTGAAAAGAATTTATATTGATAGTGTTCATATCTGAGAGCCTCTTGATATACAGTATTTTTGGTTTTGCTATCAGGGGCGAGAATGTAGCTGTGATCTCTTGGCCAAAAATGTAAAAAGTTGGCAAGGTATCTCTGGCCAATTGGAAGGTAGTACGGCTCCACTGTCAGCTACCACTATATCTGATCATGTTCAGCTCTAATGGGAGAGCATCCCCTGTGTGGGGAGAAGGACATGTGGCCGTGATATCTCTGCCAATGATCAGGTACCCTTTAAAACACTTGTAGCTGTGATCTCTCTCTAAAAAGATGTTACTTTACCTTTCTCTAGATGATAATGTCTGCTGAACAAACAGGTATCGCTAGCTAAGCAGAGGCAAGGTAGGCTCCAACAGTTAGCAAAAGGTAGAGTGACTTGAACGGAGGCTGGCGCGTGAGTGAGGATGGCCGCACCCAACTCCCTACTCCTGAGATCTTGTCTCCCCCTCCCCTTGGCCTGCAGCCTGTCTCTTTGATTCACCTGAATAAATTGGTGCTGCAACTGAACTATGATACTCGGAGAGATGAAAGAAGTCGTAAAATCAACTGGAATGTTCAAGCAAATTATAGAAAATAACCCAATCTATATCCGTTAAGTAGTTCTCTCGTGAAAAGCGGACAGACAGATGTTGGATTTTATAAATATATAGAGATTACTCTGTCCAACAGTAAAAACTTTATGACTTACTGTCAGGAACCAATTAAGAGATTACCCTGAGTTGCTGTTGTAATTTATGTAATCATTAGTGTTGTGATTTTATTATTAATGCAAAGAACATTTTATTTTGTTTAATATAATTTGTGGAACTGTTATTGTTATTATTTTCAGGGAGTATATTAGGAAGTGCTTTGCTTCATTAAAATTCAATGTCGGTATTTGCTGTTATTTTTTCATAGGTGCCGCCATATTGTTGACCACAATTACACCAATTGCTTTAAATGCATGAAATCAGTACACTATCTGTCTCTTTAAAATATGGTGGCAGCCCATCCAAAAATGAGTACCCAAAGGTGGTACTAAAGCAACAAAAGAGAAAATAAAAACAAGAACAAATACTAGATTTAGTTTGGTAATGACTCTAATATGAATTCTGACAATGTCCATTCCCATATTTCTGACTGCTTTGTTGGATTAACTCTATTAAAACAACAAGGACATCTATATCTGAGACATTATTTGTGAGGTGCAGGAAATTTGATTGCACTGGGTGACACCATTAGAGGAGGTGACACCCAAATGACCATCTATAAAAGTTTTGTACAGTGTTTCGTGTAAAAATCATCAAAAGGACACCCCTTTCATGCTTGATGAAACAATGAAAGTTTCCACAGGCTAAAATTACCAAAAGAGACTCTGAAATAATCAAGGGTCTATGGAAAGAAATCAAAAAGAGGTATGCCTACCTCTACTCAATGAAACAATCAAGTGTCGGTAGACTGAAATCACCAAGCTCTTCCAAATGCATCATGGAGAGCTTGGAAAAAATGTTTGCCTATGATAGCCACAGGGCCAATTTCCAGGCAAATATTCAACAAGCAAGGTCTCTTGGTTTGTACAGCAATTCAGCTTCAGCTAATTTCACCAATCAATACTCTGTATAATATATTGAGTCAGTGATCAGCCTCTACAGTAATTCAAATTGTTTTCTACCATGTTAATGTGGCATTGAACTTTCAAATGCTTAGTTTGCTGAGCTAAATGAACTAACTTATCAAAATCATCTCTAATGTTTTTATGTTCTTTAAGATAACGGCGGACCTGGAAGATTATCAACACAGAGCTAAAGCTAGGGTTTTATATTTTTGACTAAATACAGATGAGGGCATTATTATAAATGAGAGAAATGGCAAGATAATAATTACGCCATGAAGGGCAGTTTAAGATCCACTTTTTAGAAAGCTATATGGTCATTACTGCCAAGCAGGTGTCTTCCACACTTCTTGGTCAGAGAGTGAATTGAAAAAAGTATAAAAAGTGAAGGTGGACAATACTGGGGTGCAATGGCTGTGGTTAGCACCGCTCCTTAATGGCTCCATGGTTTTTATATTCTCCTGTGTCTGCACGTTTTCTCAGGGTAAATTGGTTTCCCCCACTTCTCACATTACAATTAGGGATTAGAAAGAGTGGCGTTTGGGGGTGGAAATGGGTGACCGCCACAGGCCCCATGCCTAGAGGGCCGTCGCTTTGAGGTCTGTGTGTCCCGTTTTAGCTGATTTGTCAAGTTATATTCTCCAGTGTAGATCAGCCATGTCTGAAGACAGGCTTTGCGGGCTGCTGGTCCTATCTATAGAAAAAGACATTGCATCGGTTAGACTATGAAAATGTCATCAACAACTTTTCCAATCGGAAAGGGAAGAAAAGTGGATTTTCGTCTGAACCTGGAAACTAGTAACAGATTTCAGATAATACCTCATGTTAATTTCACACTTCCTGTCGAAAACACTGGAAACTCATATTTTATTGTGCCATAAACATGTCGAATATTAATGCACAAAAGCATCTATTGTAATGATAAATCGTCATGACATAAACGTGAGTTTTGACTATGACATCCCCATATCGAGACTCAAAGTATACTTGCAATTTGGGTACTTTTCTAGAAGAGTCCTGTAATTTCCATGACACTGATTGCATTTACCAATGTTGTGGTATTGTCATGAATTATGAATTGGGTTTTTTAATAGATTATATTGTTATATTTGATAAAGTCTGCATGTTATTTTTAAAAAATTTTGATGAATACTATAATGAGAAAATCCAGTGTATGTTAACATTATTTTTATTATATTCGGCACAAGTTTATACAGTCCACAAATACTGGTAACAGCGTTTGAATAACCAGCCCTATGCCCCGCATACCCCCAAGGCTGCCTCTGCAGATTGGTATAATTGTCAAATTTGAATTCCCCCAGTATAAAAAGGGAAAGGGGTGTGAGAAAAGTGCTGCACAATGGACTGCTGTCTCATACAAAACTGGTTCAGAATGTACTTTTTTTTGAAAAGCTCAAGCTCCCAAAACCAAAATTGGATTAGTGGTTAAAAAAATTGAATGAAACAAATTAGTTTTTGAGGATTGAAACCCCTCTATACTTGTGTTTATTCTCCTAGTACCTCTCCATAAAAACAAGACAAATTTGTCAAGAAGTCCTATAAACTGTTTATTTACAATGCTAGAGATGATATGGGGGAGGCTGGGGAGAAGGAAGAGATGGCCTACATTGCTGAAATGTCACAGATTGTATGGTGCCTGGGGCAATCTGCCTACAGTAAAAAACAATTGCTGGTCACCCTGCTATATCTCTGAAAAGGGCCTCTCAGTTTTCTTTCTCAAATGCAGTATAAATTTACCCAAACAGATGTGAAACACTGTAAACCATAATGGAAAAAATTTAAAAACTACATTAGGTTTCAATCTTACAATAACTTTTTTAATGGATGTCTATGAAATAATAGTCCCATGGCTGGTTAAGTTAAAAACTTCTTTGGTCTTAATATCTATTGGGGAGACAGGAAACCACTAAATGATAAGCAGTTCTCTCTTTATTCATTCAAATACCCCCTCCTTCTCCTTCCACTTCCTTAAGTAGTCTTAACATCTTTAAAGCCCCTCAAAAGTTTCAAAAATGGCATCATCCACGGGAAGCATCAATTATAGTATCAAAAACACAACACAACAATTTCCATTCCTTGTGGTTAATCACATAATCCTGTTTATATAAATGCATTGGCCGGTTTTGGCCCCGTCCGACCCAGAGAGGGGCGTCTGAAGTAGCCCCAATTTTTGGTGGTTGCTATTTTCATATTTTTTGCTTATTATTCGGATATCCTGTATTTATTAAACCGAGGAGGACGCTAATATATGAAAACCATAAAAACTAGCCAAACAAGAAGGGGGTCAAAAATGGCTAAACTACACCCAAGCTCGATCAGCAAGCCCTAGTTAGTCGCCTCTCAGAGACAGACCTGGATCAGAGGGGAAATACAACTCCCCGGGACCCGGTCCGCTACGCGTCGCCTGCTGAGGCAAAAAGGGGCCCCAAAGGGTCGATCTAGTGCAGATGTGGATAGTTTCCCCCGATTGGAGGATTACCTGAAACGGGAAAAAGGCGGGAGGTCAGCGGCTTCATTCCCCAACCCGCAGCGGGATAGGGGCGGGGCCCCCTTTGCGAATCTGCTGCTTCACCCCGGTACAAAAGGCACATTTGAGCTATCTAACTGAAAGTGTTGCTTTCGCTGACCTCAGGCAAGATAAAAAGCGAAGGCTAATAAAAAACAGAAAAGGCACATGAGCTAAACAGGAGATGAAACGGGCCAATGTTGGACAAACCCAACAGGCAAATAAAAGGCCGTAAAAGAGGTACACGAACCGACGGGTGCTGGTAAATTGGAAAAGCATTGGAAAAACTCGGCTAAACTAGGCGCTTGCTGATGATTGGACATCTTAGTGAGACTTTCCCCGAATCGGATCGAAATAGGAACATCTAGCTCCAGTGCGGGGAAAAGGCATAAATTCAGTTAAATTAAAAACTGGGAAAAACTTGGAAACAGACGGCTGCTTTAGAAGAGGGGAATGAAGGTATAATGTCAAATTGAAGGCTTGCGGAGAATGAAATTTTAAAAACCGGTGAAATTAAGAACTTTTTCTAAAATTGGGGCGACTTTAAAAACAGAATCAGATACAGGGGTTTACGCGCCCCGGAAATCAAACACCGTCAGCCCCCCGCCCAAAAGATCTTTTATAGTCCGTTTTGACGATTATCTTTTAAATTTAAAGGGGTATGGAACTCCTCAGGAAAAAAAGGAAGATTTATATATGAAGATTCCAAATTGGTCTTTGTTCTCTCCACAACACCCAATAAGCCCCCGCCTTCTATAATATTAAACAGGCTTTCTGAAAAACTAATGTCAAATCGCCTCCTGTATCCCCAAAACTGAAATGGAATGGCAGGGGCATTTCTATGTTTTGCTAGCAAGGAGGAGGCAGAAATGGGATTAAAAAGCTGACCCGGACTATTCTGATACAAAATTTGAGTTGGCGGTAAATGATAAAGCTGGATTAATAATCTAAATTCGATCTATTTGTTTTTAAAATGGGGTTTTTTATCAGCATATTTCTCTATTCTTATATTATTTTACATTACTTATCATTACTTAGTATTACTGGGGGCCCTAAATGTTTGTGTTTTATTGTGTAATTACTTTTTTCCCCCCTTTTTTTTTTTTTTTTTTTTTTTCTTTTTTTCTTTTTTACCAAAATAGACTGTTCAATATATACCCCTTGGTTTGCTTTTTACTATTACTGCATTAAGACTTGTTATCTTGTTTTGGACACATCTTTAACACCATCACCGGGGTTTTTATTATCGGGGGGATATCATCTTAATCCCTAAAATTATAAAAAGGTTTGTATGTATGTATGTATATATATATTTTGTGTATATTTTATATGTATATATATATATATATATAAAATTTTAAGTGCAAAATTCTTTTCTTTCTTTTCCTTTTTTTAAAATTTTATATTGGTATCAGATATCTCTATTTTTTTTAACCTTAAAGCACCACTGCAGGGGGGGTTTGATGTTTTTGGGGGTGCTCTGTCTCTGGGTATGTCAGGGACTGGGACTGCATGAAGTGGGTTTTAACCTCACCTGGGGAGGCAAAAGGGGGGGTGGGGTTAAGGGGAAGAGAAGAGGCAGGCTTGATCTATATCTAATCTATCATCTCAATCTTTATAATTAAATATAAAACGAAATTTAAAAGATGCATGGAAACAACTTTTGGGGGGGAATGGGGAAATTAAGACCTAAACTATTTATTTCCCAGTTAAGACTATAATATGACCCCAAAAAACTCAGAATCAGTGTCTCCTGATGGGACAGTTAACCCTGCTGGAATGTTAAAGGCCTGAATCACGAATTAAAGAGAAAAAGTATTTTCTCCCCAAACGGGTCAAATGCTAAAATATATTTTTGGAAAACCCCTTACTAAGAAAGGATCATTTCCCGGCTGAAAAAAGACTGGTCTGGTTTTCCATTCTGTTTTAAAAACTAGAGGGGGGGGGAATTCTCATACATAGAACATACCATTTGAAATCAGATTAGTATTGGACCCTAAAGGGGAGTATTATGGTCTGGGGACATCTAACTGTAAAATGTTTTTTTGATAAATGTTTATGCACCTAAGGGTGATGAAAAAAGGAATTTATACAAAATTTATTTGCATCCATTCCCAATCTGAACACCCCTTAAACAAAATGGCTGGGGACTTTTGTGTTTAAATCCACTTTTAGATAAGACTTCCTCCACAGGGGCGGAACAAAACCCCCCAAGATAATTAAAAATTTTTTAACTATCACAACTTATCAGATCCTGGGGTTTTTAAACCCAAATTCAAAAACATATTCTTTCTACCCCCCAGTACATCGCTACTCAAGGATTGATTACTTCTTTATAGAAAAAACTTCTTGCCAAAAGATTAAATCTTGACCCAATGCTATTGTTTTTCAGACCATGCTCCGATGATTTTGGGGCTAAATTACCCCATCAACCCGCGATGGGTCTCAACCCCTTCTATTAGCGGAAAATTGTACTGAGTTTATATCAAACAAATTAATTCTTTCTAGAGACAAATACACCCCCCGGATCTCTGCAGGAACCTCAGGAAACTCTTAAGGCCTTCTTAAGAGGACAGATTATCTCATATTTTTCCCACAGAAATAAACCCGGGGGAAAATGCGAGAAAAAAGCGAAATTACTAAAATAGATGAAGAACGCCAGACTCCCAAAGGAGACTCACATAAGAGGGGGCAGGCTCTACATTCAGAATTAAACCTCTTTGACCTAAAGGGAAACAACTAATTTACAAATCCAGACATCATTTTATGAACATGGAAAAAAGCTAATAACTTTTAGGCAACAAATTACAAACAAAAGTCATGGGAAAAACCCTTTAAATTCTAACACGAATGGAGATAAAAACCGGGAAAACAAAAAAAATAATGTGCACTTTTAGAGACTACTATAAATCCTATATACTACTGGTTTGAAAACAATATACAATTTGCATTTTTGGGTAAATTCGTACCCCAAATTGGCGCTATTAGTGTGGAGGGGGTTTTGATAAACCTCTGTCATTATCAAATTACTGGGTTTTTAAAAATCCTCCAAGGTGGAAAAACCAGGCCCCAAGGGGACCCCGCAAGTTTTTCAAGAAATTCTCACCAGCTACCCCCCCCTATTGCAACATTTACAGAAGCCAGAGATAACCCCTTCCCCACAAAAATTGCCAAACACTAATCACTGTCCTTAAAAAAAAATAAGGACTTAAAAATGTGCATCATCAGACCCAAATTTACTTCTGAATAAAGCGTTAAAATCTCTCTAAAATCTAGCTAGAAGGATGGAGAAAGTGCTCCCCCCAATAAAACACAAGACCAAACTATTTTTGGGGCCCACACTTTTCTTAAATCTTGGCCCCATTTAATGTAATATACTCACCAACTAAATCAAACACCCCAGAAATTTATCATTGGATGCAGAAAAAAAAACTTGACATGATTGAATGGAAATCCTTTTTTCTATTTTGGAAGTTTGGGTTTGGCCGGGTTTGTGCATGGGTTAAAATTTCAACTAACCCCCAGCTTGTTTTCATCTAACATTTGCTCAGACTACTTTAAACTAGGGCGTGGCACAAGACAAGGATGCCCCTTTTTCACCACTGCTTTTGCAATTCCATTGAACCACTGGCAATCATTTGTGAAATACTGATCAGATAAAGGGGATTAGCAGAAGGACTGGAACAAAAAAAATCTCATTATATCAGATGACATTTTATATTCGGACCCAGAAAAATTTTTCCTCAGTCTTGCAGCACTCACAGAATTTCAAAAACTCTCTGGTCTCAAATTAATCTGAATAAAAATGACTCTTTCCGGTGGGTCCCATATAATATTAATTAGACACCCTTCCTTTTATCATTTTCAGAACAGTTTAAATACCTGGGTAAACATCATTTATCTTACCCTCATCCCCGCTGGAAAAATTATTGCTCCCAAATTTTGGGTTAGCCCATCTCTACAATATATAAAATCCCACAATCCCTTCCCTTTTTAAAATTTTCAAAGAGGACACTGGGAAAAAGCCCTCAATTAATATATCAAAGGGTGGAAAGTGGCCCCAGGTTCCCCCAAGCTCCCCTAGCCCAAAGCAACAATTATACAACTCAAAATTATATAAGCACATCTGTCTATAAAACTCTCAAAATGTTTCCAGGGCGATCCCAAACCCCGACGTTGCACCAAGCCCCAGCCTCACTGGTCCCCTGTTCTGGGCCTGCTCCCCAAAATTTAAAATTATTCTGGACAAAAATTTTAATTTCCTCTCAGACAGTCTTGGACTCCAAAACCCTCCCAACCCATTAACAGCTGTGTTTGGGGTTCTTGAGGGGCTTAAAGTGGAAAAGACAAACAAACTTGTTTCATTCACTACACTGTTGGACCCAGACTTATTCTGATAAACTGGAAGAACCCAAACTCTCCTCTTTTAAGTCATGGGCGTGTATTTATATTATTTAAAATTGGAAAAAAATAAATCTCAGTTAGAGGATCTTTCAGACTTTTTTAAAACATCAGGATCTAATCAGTAATATTTTGAAATGATTTTATAAAGCACAGAGGGGAATTTGTTGATTTAGGTTTTAAAAAACCCTTTAAATTTTTTCACCGTTTGGCTTCTCTCTCTCCAAGGGTGGGGGGCGATCTTTCTTGCTTTTTTTTTTTTTTTTTGTAAAAAATTGATTGCTTTTATTGATTGTAATAAAATTAATAAATAAAAAAATGACATTCCAGTTGAAATTATTTTGGGGAAGCGTAATGTAAAACATTTCAAAGTAAATGGTGTTTTTGCACAAATAATTCACACTTTTACTTTTAAAGTTTTATCTCCAAAGGGAAACCTTTTCTCCATATGCAAAAGTACTTTCATTTATTCTGGTTAAAAAGGGATGCAATGGGATGCATGGCTAGAAGGCACTTGGGGCCTTCCCCGCTGCAAAAAACCATGGCCCATGTATCAGCCATTTTTAAATCTCTGGGGATCTAGGTTGGATTGGCTTTTGGGCTGGAGAAAATGAGCACAGGTGACTTACTTTTGAGGGATGAATAAGCAGGTGACAAACCAGTGGTGTAATGTCAAATGGCAGTTCATAAGCCAGGGTTTGGCTGAGTACCCCAAAAAAAAGGGTTAGGATTGGAAAACCCCTTGGTGGTTGAGGAAGGGGGTGGAGTTTAAGTTAGGAAAAACCCTTAAGAAAAAAAAATTGCTACATCATTTGCTTTACAGCACAAAAAAAATTAAAACCTACAAAACTTAAGAGAAAATTTACATTTCACAAATAAATTTCAAAGGCAAGTTCACAAAACTGTATTATGAAATAGTTGTGGCTATTGATGTGGGGCATCGGTCTACTGCAAAAAAACAGGGCCTACCAGTTTGAAAACAATGGGGTATTTCATTTTTTATGAATTCTCGAACTTTCACAATGCATTATGTTTCGATCTTTCCTAGAAGAACAGGAAGGGCATCATCTAAATTTTGAGCTTTTTTTTTATATTATAAACAGTATGACTGGGGCTTTGGTTATCCACTGCATGGTGGCGGTGCATGACAAGAACTTTTGTGAAGGATATTGCTTGTCTGCTGGTGAACAGTGCCCCATAATGCCTTGATTTTAATAACTCGGCCCTGTGGAGAGATGATCCTTGATTTTTTAATTTATAAATTCAAAATATAGAAGGTGGAAAAAAAGTGAGCGGTCCTTTACACAATGTTAATTACAATTATTTTGCACTTTTTGCCGCCCTACTAATATCAGCATCCACCTAGATGATAACCCCATTTTTGCCGACGCCCGGGAAAAATTACCTGTTAGGTGGTGAAGGGTGAGAGATAGTTACACAGGCAGACATAGGGGGGTGTTAAGGGGCCAAATATCGGCTGTGGGGAACAATTTAGCTAGGACAGGGGATACACCTTGCTGTTTACAGAGGATGCCCAGGGATATTTAATGACCACAGAGAGTCTGGACCTCTGTTTTATTCTCATTCGAAGGATGGTGCCATTTTACAGCACAGTGGCCCTGTCACTGTGCTGAGCGATAGGATCCACATTCAGAACACAGGGTGAGGCACCCCTGCTGGCCTCAACAACACCTCTTCCAGCAGAGACCCTTCCTAGCGGTGTCCCATTCAAGTACTGGCTAGGCTCGAGACATGCTTAGCTTCAGGTGGATGACCTCTTCTGAACTGCATGTGGTATGGTTACTACGCCAAAATCATTTAAATCCATTTTCACCTCATCAAGCAACCCTCAATTGCCCCAAAGTGACAAACCAAAAATGATGATTTTCAAAGATGTTGCATCCCATTCTATTGATCATCATTGAGACTTTTTTTGGAGCATGCCTTTAGTAAATTCAATTGATTAGACATGATTAGGAAAGGCACCCGCCTGTTTAAATAAGGTCCTGCAGCTGACAATGTGTATCAAAAGGAAAACTCAAGCCATAAGGTCAAAGGAATTGCCTGAGCTTTGTGGAACAACCCTTAAAAGTTTTAAAACAATATTGTATTGAGGCACCAATCCGGGGAAGGCTACAAAAACATCCTGCAACACTGAAGGTTCCAAAAACCACAGTGGCCTCCACAATTCTTAAATAGAAGAGGTTTGGAAAAAACACACCTGCTTCTAGAGCAGGCCACCCAAATTCGGCAATTTTAGGAAAACGGCCAAAATAAGACATGCAAACCAAGAACCCAATGGTCTCTGGCTGAGCTTCGAGAGAACCTGTTTTGAGATGGGAGAAACTTCCAGAAGGACAACCATCACTGCAACAATTGACGATCTGGGTTCATGATAGAGTGGCCAAACAGAAGCCTTTCCTCATTAAAGACACATATACACCTACTTGGAGATTGTAAAAGGGCACCTAAAGTGCTCCCAGACTGTGAGAAACAAGATTTGCATCATGTCTGAATGAACATAGGCACAACTGACCTCCTGTGTATTCCAACAGTGAAACGTGGTGGTGGCAGCATTGTGTTGTGTTTTTTTATTCAGTGGTATAGAGACCCAAGATACTAGTCAGTATCGAGGTAAAGTTCAATAGAGCAAAGTAGAGATATCCTTATTGAAAATCTCCTTCAGCGTGTTGTGGACCACTAGACTGGTCAATGATTTGCCTCCCAACAGTGCAATCACCCTAAGCACAACACAAAGATAATACAAAGAGGCTTAGGAAAACTATGTTAATGTCCTTGGTGGTCCAACGGAAACCACACTTGAACTCAATAAACATTTCTGGAGTGACCTGAAAATAGCATCCACTGACTGTCTCCATCTAACTTGCAAGAGCTTGAAATAACATGCAGAGAAGAATGGCGGAAATCCTCAAATCACGGATGTGAAGAGCTTGTCCCATCTTACCCAAGAAGACTCTGAAATCTCAGACAAAGGTACTTTAATGAAGTAGTGATAAGCAAATACTGCGGAAATGTTCATGAATTCCACAAACTCCATAAAAATGCTTTGAAGTCAAGGGCAGGGAAGAACTGGTTTTGAGTGGCTTATAATAGTCTTAGTTATGTGGCCAAAATATGATCAGAGTGAGCTGTGAGCAGTGCAAGTCAATACACCACTGTGTCTCAACAATGAAAGGCACAGACAGAACAATAATACAAACAAAAATACAACAAATGGCCTACAAACTAGCAATAAATAAAAAAATCTATATCATTACACTCACAGAGTTCCTGTCTTTGTGTATGTAACCTGCAGCATGAGACTAGCTTGTTCCATTGTTTGAAGTCACAGCTTTGCATTTTTTTCATGAAGAAAATAGAAACACCTTGCAAACAGTAATAAATCTTTTGTTATCATTATTATTTCACAAGGACACATGTTTTCTTTCTCAGGGAGCTGGAGGGCTCCTTTAGGGCTTATTTTGAATCATGGTTCCAGCACATGGCTAATTATCCATGCAGATTATCCATAAGGTTCTGTAGGATCAATGTTATATATCAGGAGGCAGTACTTATAATATTCTCATTATGGTCAGCTAACATACCACTGAAATAAAAAATACTGCAAGTGTTTATTTATATATCTTTTAAATGCCTGCAGGGTGGAAGGCGGAGTACTGATCGGGTTGTGAAATCATGCATGTCTGAAGAAGCTTGGCAAGGATCTTACAGTATGCAAGCATGAAAGTTCTGGCCTTGCAAAGCATTATGGGGTGATGGAAATAAAATCTTCAACTAAGCTGTCTGCAAAGTGAATTTCAAGAAAATATTCATCGGTCAAGGTCACGGTGAATACAGCATATTCACTAAGAAAACGTTTGGTGAATTTTGCTGATCAACACAAGTACTGATTAAAGAATATAGATACTTGAGTAATGTGTAGGTGTGGATAGGACCTCTATATTATGGATTTGCTGTATCTCAATTTAACCAATCACATTTCAAGTTTTTTTTAAAAATTTTAAA
>NW_024383070.1:0-14173 GCF_016835505.1 Polypterus senegalus | reverse complement strand
AAAAGGACTTCAGAGAGCCTGCAGAAGTTTGGAATAAGGTCTTGTGGACAGATGAGATGATGATGAACCAGCATCAGAGTGATGGGAAAGCAAAGTTTAGAGATGAAAATGCCCTGGTCAAGATCCAAAGTTGACCACCTCATCTGTTAAACATGGTGCTGGGGATGTTATGGTTTGGGCATGTGTGGCTGTCACTGGTCTTGGTACACTTCACTTCATTGGTGATGGAACTGCTGACGACTGTGGCACAATGAATTCTGAGGTGTACAGAGACATCTGATCTGCTCAGGGTCCAGTAAATGCCCCAAACTCATTGGTTGGCATTTCATCCTTCAAGAAGATAATGATATAAACAGACTGCTGAGGGAAGACAGGAGCTTTTCAAGGCAACAAAATGGTAAATTCTGGAATGGCCAAGCCAGTCACCTGAATTAAATCCAACTGAGCAGGCCTACCATATGCTGAAGAGAAAACCTAAGGGGACAAGCCCCCCAAACAAGCAGGAGCTGAAGATGTCTGCATTAGAGGCCTGGCAGAGCAACACCAGAGAAGGTCCTCAGCACCTGCTGATGTCTATGAATCTCAGACTTCAAGCAGTCATTACATGCAGGAGATATGTGACAAAGTCCTAAATGTGACATCAGCTTTAATAGACCTACCATTGCTGTGTCCAAACATTATGGTGTCCTGAAAGGGGGACCATGTAGACAAAGTGCTGTCTTTTATACAAGGCGTGACCAAAATGTCTGTAAATCCCCTTAAATGAAAGTCTGCAATGTGCACTTCAGTCACATCTGAATTGATTTATAATTTAAACTGTGGAGCAGAGGAGCAAATCAAGGACTAACGTGTCTTTGTGTCAGACATTATGGAGGGCACTGTAAGATAGATTGACTGACTGTTTACCCTGTGCCGATGACGTTCTTTTTTTTTTTTCTTACTTTATTAATTTTATTGCAATCCATACAAATCAATCAAGTTTTTACAAAAAGAAAAATTGAGTTAAGGACAGATCGATCCCCACCCCTGAGAGAGAGAGCAAGCCAAACGGCATGAAATTTAAGGCTTTGTGGACTGGAGGGCTGATCGCACCCCAAATAGAGACAGACGCCCCTGGGAAAACCACAAACCCTGAAACACTGACTACCACCGTCACATTGCTCCTTATCCTTGCACTATAACGCGTAATACAAGCCTCGCGCGGTACTCCGCCGACTTATAAGCCTTGCGCAGCGCCTGTCAGTTTTGGAATTGATTGTTTGCTTTTATCTCTCTCTGCTCCTAGCGGAACTGTCATCTCTGACTTGTCATGGAGCACGTTTAAGCTCATGTGTTTGCAGTGTTTGAATAAAAATCCTTCTTGTTTCTATGACCTTCTGTGTCTCTGTGCAAATCTGTGACCCAAGCGTGACAAGTGGTACCAGGAGTGGTTGCACAGATGGATGCCAACGAAGACTTATTTCAGAGGTCTAAAACTTATGCACTTAAAGACTGGAAACTAAACATGGATGACCCAATCCGTGCGCAAATTCAAGATTTGATACATAAAGTGCACTGTTGGTTTGAAGGAGATGTGATGGAAACAGTTGTCGTGAATATATTACTGGCCGGCATACCTGCAGTCATGATATTAAATCATTAACGATTATGTCCAGACGATTAGAGGGTTCACAGTCCGCTTGGAGAAAGAGCGGTGGATTTCATGCTGCTTCGCAACCTGTGAACGAACGTCCAGGACATTCTCTTCGCTTCGATCGACAAGCTGCAGGACCTAAAAATCTAATGGGGTCAGGTAGGACCCCGGAAATCCAGTCGTAGATGGGACGCCTGTTTCTGGGGAGACAGCGGCAACAGCGGGCCGAGGAAACCGTGGACACTACAGAGCACGTCGGCGTGGGCGCGCAGAGGATATTTCGAAACGGAGCCACGTAGATGTTTCCGATGTGATCAGCTCGGCCATTTGGCAAGAGAATGTCGCTTGTCTCCAGCTCATTCAATGGAGATTGGACTGGCCGAGATTTGTTGCTCAACTATTACATATCCGGATGGAAAAGATGGCTTGTTGATCCGGTGAAATTGGGACAGAGAAATCTCAGCATTGTTAGATCGGAAGTGACCTTTGTATTGTGAGACGAGACTGTCTTAATGAACAATGCCTTAGAGACTGTGAGACTGTAAAAATACGCTGTGTACATGGTGATGTTAAAGATTATCAGACTTTACTTCTTCCTTTAACTTATAGGGGTCGCCACTTTAAGGTTTGGTCTGCCGTTTCAGACTCGTGCCCTTGGCCATTACTCATAGGACGGAGAAATGCCCTTTTTCCGAAACTGATTAATAAATGTAAGGGACCAGTAGTCCAGTCCACTAATGAACTTAGTGGGGGGGGAGAAGAAGAAGAAAACAAAGACGAAGAACTGGTAGCGGCCGGGGAAAATCTAGAGCCCAACTTAGATATTGAACCCGATCTCTCCAGTGAGACGGAGGAGGTCACCCCCGAAAATCTTCCAGAATGGGCTGGTCCTTCTACATCTTCCCAGATTGCAAACGCCTCGAACACAAACCGAGTTAACGAACAATCAGATTTTGTGCGTTTGCAGCATACTGATAGCTCATTAGAATATGCATTTAAACAGGCTCGCCCTGCTAATGACTCTTATTACCAAGAGCGTAATTCCGGGGGTGTGAAAACCCCACACTTTATAGAAAAGGACGGTTGCCTTTTCAGAGTGATCTCAGATCATTTGGAGGGGGAATTTATTGAACAACTGGTGGTACCTGAAGCACATAGGGAAACTGTTTTGCATCTGGCACATTCACACATCTTGGGGGGCACCTCGGTGCCGACAAAACTAGAGACCGGTTATCAAAACGATTTTATTGGCTTAATATGGGAAAAGATGTTGAACGATTTTGTACTTCATGTCCAGACTGCCAGATCGTCTCTGCTTATAAGCCTCCTCGGGCTCCCCTTTGTCCTATGCCCATATTGGAAGTTCCCTTTCAGCGTGTGGGATTAGATATTGTGGGACCATTACCTAAGACTAAGGATGGGTACCAATATTTGCTGGTGTTGGTTGATTATGCGACACGATATCCAGAAATGATGCTGAAAAGGCCAACTCTTCGGCTGTAGCCAAAGCACTATGTGAAACTTTTACTCGTATTGGTATCCCTAGAGAAATCTTAACTGATCAGGCACACCTTTCGCTTCTCGTGATGAAACAATTGTGTGACAGCTTTGCTATTAAGAAATTGAGTACTACTGTTTACCATCCTCAAACGAATGGTTTAACTGAGCGATTTAACAAAACATTGAAACAGATGATCAGGCGAGTTGCTCATAATGATCCCACAACATGGAATACTGTCCTACCTTTTGTTTTGTATGTGTGCGAGAATCACCACAGGCGTCCACTGGCTTGAGTCCCTTCGAGTTGTTATTCGGCAGGCGGCCACGAGGCATCCTGGATGTGGTACGTGAGGAATGGATAGGAAACGAGAGAGCAGCTCAAGGTCCAAGCTTTGCAGATCGACTAATTTCGTTGCAAGACAGAATTTCTATGCTTTCCTCTATTGCTGTGGAACACCAACAACGAGAACAGGAAACTCAGAAGCGTCTTTACGATAGGAGCAGCAAGCTCCGTGAGTTCAAACCTGGCGATCGTGTTTTGGTACTGGTTCCCTCGGATCCACACAAATTCTTAGCTAAATGGCAGGGCCCGCCATTATTGAGGAGCGTATGAGTCCGGTAAATTACAAGGTTAGAATACCGGGCCGGCGCAAACCATTCCAGATTTTACACATTAACCTCTTGAAGGAATGGCACGACCGACAAGAGGTTAACACTTCCTTGGCTGCTGTTTCTCAGACCGATGTTACCATTGGTAATGATCTTACTGACACGCAAAAGACAGAACTGTTATCTTTGATAGAACGGAACACTGATGTCTTTTCAGATTTACCAGGCAAGACTAACATTACAAAACATAAAATTACCACTGCACCTGATGTTCACGTACAGATGCGGCCGTTCTGGATACCGGAAGCGCGAAATATTGTGCGAAGAGGTAAAAAGATGCTGACACTGGGTGTAATTCTTGAAAGTAAAGTGACTGGTGCAGCCCAGTCGTATTAGTCCCAAAGCAAGACGGTTCGGTTCGGTTCTGTATCGATTTCAGACACTTGAATAAGGTCTCTAAATTCGATGCTTATCCCATGCCCCGTGTCGATGAACTGTTGGAAAAACTGAGTCAGGCGAGCTATATCTCCACGCTAGATCTCACGAAAGGCAGTGTAAACATACCTAAATTAATAAATTCTCTGTGCTTTATGAACTTATTTTAAAATATTACTGATTAGATCCTGCCATGTTTTGAAAAAGTCTGTACAGATCCTCTAACTGAGTATTTGATTTTTTCCAATTTCAAATAGTATAACACATCAGTTTCCCACTGACTTAAAGAGGAGAGTTTGGATTCTTCCAGTTTATCAGAATAAGTCTGCGTGCCAAAAGTGTAGTGAATGCAATCACAGTTTGTTTGTCTTTCTCCAATTTAAGCCCCTCTGGAAGAACCCCAAACACAGCTGTTAATGGGTTAGGAGGGATTGTGAGTCCAAGGCTGTCTGAAAGGTAAATAAAATTTTGTCCAGAATGATGTTAATTTGGTGCAGGCCCAGAACATGTGACCCAGTGAGGCTGGGACTTGGTTGCAGCGTTCAAGGTTGGATCATGTCCTGGAAACATTTTGGAGAGTTTTAGTCGAGACAGATGTGCTCGATATATAATTTTGAGTTGTATAATTGTATGCTTTGCATATGGAGCTCGAGTGAATTCTCTGCATTGCTACTTTCCACTCCTTTTCTGATATATTAATTGAGAGATCTTTTTCCCAGTGTCCTCTTGGATCTTTGAAAGGGAGGGATTGTAAAATGATTTTATATATTGTAGAGATGGAGTCTAAGTCCTTGAGATTGAGCAATATTTTTCCAGCATGGATGAGGGTGCAAGATGAGGAAAATCTGGAAGGTTCTGTTTAACAAAGTTCCTGATTTGAAGATAGTGAAAGAAATGTAGCTGGAATGTTAAATTTGGAATGTAATTGTTCATAGGACGGAAAGATGTTGTCTATATAAAGATCTCTAAGCAAGTTAATTCCAAATTTTTCCAGATATTAAAACTGCATATGTTTGTGAAGGTTGAAAGAGGTGGTTCTCTTGCAGAGGTGCCACAGATAGAAGCTTCTCCGTCTTAAAATGCTTTCTACATTGGTTCCAGATTCTAAGTGAGTGGAGCACAATTGGGTTATTAGTGTATTGCCGATAGCGTGTGTTTATTGGAGCACAGAGCAAGGAATACAAAGAAGTACTGCAGGATTTTACTTCTATTGTGGTCCATGCCTGTGTATGTTCTTCTATTTGTGTCAGGTTTATATCGCCTGTATATTTGCTGCCCAGTAATAAAACTGGAAGTTAGGTAGAGCCATGCCGCCTTCTGCCTTTTGTCTTTGTAGGGTCGCTCTTTTGATGCGTGGATGTTTTGAATTCCAAATAAATGAGGTTATTGTTGAATCTAATTACGTAAAGAATGATTTATTAATGTATATTGGGATGTTTTGAAATAAAAAAATAAGCTTAGGAAGAATATTCATCTTAACAGTGTTAATTCTTCCAGCTAGTGTGAGATGAAGGGTTGACCA
The DNA here is from genome assembly GCF_016835505.1 of Polypterus senegalus. Classification (NCBI taxonomy): domain Eukaryota; kingdom Metazoa; phylum Chordata; class Cladistia; order Polypteriformes; family Polypteridae; genus Polypterus; species Polypterus senegalus. The sequence goes on along the minus strand of NW_024383070.1, from coordinate 8,474 downwards.
TCTATGCAAGTCTTGTTTAATTTTTTCCATGCAGACGACGAAATTTTGTTGATAAAGAGCTTTATGTTTACTTGTGATGTTTACCCGAGGTATTTAAACTGTTCTGCAATGATAAAAGGTAGGGTGTCTAATCTAATATTATATGCTTGAGAATTCACTGGAAAGAGTACACTTTTATTCAGATTAATTCTGAGACCAGAGATCTTTTGAAATTCTGTGAGTGCTGCTAAGACTGCAGGCACAGAATTTTCTGGGTCTGATATATACAGTACCATGTCATCTGCATATAATGAGATTTTCTGTTCCAGTCCTTCTCTGCTAATCCCCTTTATCTGATCAGTATTTCGACAATGTATTGCCAGTGGTTCAATGGCAATCGCAAACAGCAGCGGTGACAAGGGGCATCCTTGTCTAGTGCCACGTTCTAGTTTAAAGTAGTCTGAGCAAATGTTATTGATGCAAACTGAAGCTTCTGGGTTAGTATACAGTAATTTAATCCATGCACAAATGTTCGGGCCAAACCCAAACTTCTCCAATGTAGTAAAAGGTATTTCCATTCAATTATGTCAAATGCTTTTTCTGCATCCAATGATAATAATATTTCTGGGGTGTTTGATTTAGTTGGTGAGTATATTACATTAAACAGGCGTCGAAGATTTGAAGATAAGTGTCGGCCCCTAATAAATCCAGTTTGGTCTTGTGATATTACCGAGGGAGCACTTTCTCCATCCTTCTAGCTATGATTTTAGAGAGTATTTTAACGTCGTTATTCAGAAGTGAAATTGGTCTGTATGATGCACATTGTAATAAGTCCTTATTTTGTTTTGGAAAAACAGTGATTAGTGCTTGGCGAAAGGTTTGAGGAAGAGATTGGTTATCTCTGGCTTCTGTAAATGTTGCTAATAGGAGGGAGCTAGCTGAGAGGAGAATTTCTTATAAAATTCTGCAGGGTAGCCATCAGGGTGTTGTTCTGACTGTTAGAAACTAAAGCAGCCTGACTGGGAAATCTAAGGTACTTGAAAATGAGGACAGGTCTACAAATCTATGAGGACAAGACAACATACATGATACATAAGTACAGAGAGTGGGGTAAGATTTAGAAATGTAGAGACTCTGAGCTACGAAAATAAAAAATTACTGAGGGCAAGTGACTTCAAATACTTAGGAGTCATTTCTAATGAACACTACGTGGTACATTTTACAATTAGAGCAAGGCTAGCTGAGATAAGCGACAAGCTTTATTATGATTTACAAGGATTAATGACATCCAGTCTTTTGACCTGAAAACTAAAGGAGCAGATTTATCAAGACATAATGAAACTAGCATCTCTGTATGAGGCTGAATGTTGGACATTAACAAAAAGTGAAGAAACCTGGGAAAGAAAGGTGTTGGGGAAGATATGTGGGCCTGCAAATGAAGATGGCACATGGAGAATAAGGACTAATCTATACTGACCCCTACTTTCTTCTGTTTCTTTTTCCGGTTTCTCTGTGGTGGCAGCCTGTGCCACCACCACCTACTCAAAGCACCATGATGCCCCAGCATTGATGGACTAAAAGCCAGAAGTCCACGTGATCATCATCATCATCATCAAGTCCTTCCGTGAAAACCATAAATCCAAAGTGGACTGTTTCATTTATGTTAGGTAGATTGCCCAAAGGGGACTGGGCAGTCTAATGGTCTGGAATCCCTGCAGATTTTATTTTTTTTCTCCGGCCGTCTGGAGTTTTTTTTTTTTTTTTTTGTTTTTCTGTCCCCCCTGGCCATTGGACCTTACTCTTATTCCAGGTTAATTAATGTTGACTTATTTTATTTTCTTACTGTGTCTCTTATTTTTCTATTCATTATGTAAAGCTCTTTGAGCTACATTTTTTGTATGAAAATGTGCTATATAAATAAATGATGTTGTTGTTGTAATGCTGAAGTTACAGTATGTGAGAACACTGACCTGGTGACAGACGTGGAAATTAAAGACTCTTGTGGCTGTGCCTCTGTGAAATATCACAATAAATACATAATAATATTAAATATGGGAGTTTGCAAGTTCTCCTCGTTTCCTCCCTCGGTCCAAAGACATGCAGGTTAGGTGCTTTGGTGTACTAAATGTGTGTGTGTGTGTGTGTGTGTTCACCCTGCGATGGACTGGCGCCTGTGCTGACTGGGATAGACTCCGGCAGACCACCACGACCCTTTTCAGGACTAAGCGGGTTTGAAAATAACTAACTGACATAAAGGAATAAGGAACAAAAGGCATATTTCATGACCCATTTCATTATTTAGACTTGCATTTCATGTTGTTTTATTTTTGTCACATTTCACAATACTTTTATTTATTTGTTTGTGTATTTATCTATCCATCAATCCAATTTCTAACCCACTTTATCCTGTCACAGGCAGAGTCACACAGAAGATGTTGCCTATCCCAGGAAGCATAAAGCTCTTTTCTTTTGTCTGCGCCAATTAAATATCACATAAATCTCATTCATCAGATTACAGTGTGCCAACTCTGCCAGTCAGTATGACCCATGTAACAATATTGGGGTAAGAAAAACTCAAGTGAAATTTAAAAAGGCATCCATTTGGTCACAAAGTTATTAAAATTAGGGTGGCCCAGTGCCATTTAAACATCACAGTGAAACCCATTCATGGATATGGCAAGTTTGCCAGACAATTTCACCCATGAACTCACTTTGGACCAGGCAAATCTCAGCTGCAACATAAAAATGGGAATCTTGTCACAAAGCTATGAAAAGAAGGGTGGCAAAATGCTGAATAACCCTCTACAGCGCCAGTTAAACATCAAAGTTAATCCTAGTCATTAAAAATGGGACTGTGACAGATGTGCCAGTCTGTGTGAGACAGGTGGTCACACTGGGCTGTGAAGTGAAACTTAACAAAGGCATCTGCATTTTCTCCAAACTAGTGTAGTCTAATGCCATCTAATCCTCTGTAGTGCCCATTAAACATCTAATTCCATTCTACTGTAGATATGGGAATGTGCCAACTTTGTCTGTCAATTTGACCCATAAAGTCACCTGTCTTGTCACAAAGCCGTGACAATGAGGGGTGCACAACATCAACTAATGCTTTACTGTGCCCACTAAACATTAGAGTACATCTTTCTCATTAGATATGAGTGTCCCTGTCTTGTCACAGAACTTTGAAAATTAAGTTGGTCAATTTCATGCAACTCTTTTGTATCAATCAGGTGTAAAATGTGGGAAACTGATTTATTTTTTCGACTAAAGGGCCCATCTTAGTGATGCACGTTAATTTCTTTTTATGCTGTAGAGTATTTTGACTTGATCTTAACGCTGAATAAGTAACTGCTTTGCACAAGTTGTGTAAATAAGAAACTGTCTGGAAGCGAATAACTTCAGGCTCATGTGAAACAGTCACGTTCTCCCCATATCTCCGTGGACTTTATGCCAGACCTCCTGGAGACTCGAAGGTGAAGTAAATAGAGAGTCCAATGGCGCCCCCCATTATGGATTAGCATCACAGCCAGGACTGATTGCCCACATATGTTCACTAAATGCTGCTACGGAAAACTCTGGTCCATGAGCTCTGCAGTAAGATCACAAACACACAACACCAAGATGGCAACTGAACCAACGACCAAAGCTTTAGCCCATATAGAGAGTAGGGTCGCTGTCAAGAACAACTCCATCGTTCCACCATTGTGGCACATGCATAGTAACACAAATCGATTGTTTCTTCTTCAATAGAGAATGCCTTGGGCATCCAGTGATGTATTTTTGACAGTTTGTTCACACCTGAGAATTTTACTAATAATTTTCCCAAGCAAACATAACTTTCAGAAGCACAAGTGTATTTTTTAGTCATAAACTAGCTGATTACCCAGTGGCTTCGCTCACTGAGTGCAAGGGAAAAAATGTCTGGGAAAAATCCAGGAATGTATTCATAAAATAAGTTATTAAATCCTGCTCCTGGAGAGCTACCACCCTACCACCGTACTACTAATTCTATTGGTTTGATTGTTTGTTTGATCTACATTTTGTAATTTATTTTGTATTTTATTTTGTCAGTAAAATATTTTGATAAAAGAATTTGAAGAACATATAAGAAGTGTATAAATTATTAAGCAGTCAAACAGCATTTAAGAAGTAAAGATACATTGAGTACTATGGCAGTGGTTTCGGGTAAACTACCTGCCTGACAACCTTCAACTACGTGCCTGTGATTTAAGAGAAAAAATATTCAGAGAAATGTGGACGCTGCCCTTCTGTGCTTAACGGGCAGAAGGTCCAAACAATTCCCAAGTCCAATACTTCACATGAAGAGGTCGGTACATCTTCTTAAATGTAAACCCTCCATCTTCTTAAAAGAGTTCATCACAAAAGCAACCTTGATTGTTTTGGGGTTTTAGTGACCTGAACTCACCTTAAGGGACAGTAAGTAGCCGTGCACCATAATTTACCAAGAGATTCATGCTTCGATGGCGCCGATCACACTCATTCGCAAAGATTTCCACTGTCCATGGAGCCGACGGGGGACTTGAAGTGTCACAAATGGTGTGAAAAGAGAGGACGCTGCCTGAAACTGCGAAACTCTTGACCCCTCGACGCTGAAGGCGGTGTACTCTTCAAATTGTTTACAGCTCGGCGCAGTTAAAAAGTAGAAAGACGCAAAGCTGTTTACCTCATTTCTTCTATTATCAAGTACTGCCAATTAAAAAAAAAGTTATAATGTGGCAGTTTTCGCGACAGTCATGTGGACGAATAAATAAAACTTCTCTGTCAGAACGCGCCTGGCAACGGACGGCTCAGCGCTGGAGTCCAGAGAGGAGGGCTGGGAGAGGGCGACGCGGGGCGCACTTCTATGGGATAGATCGGTGTGTTTGTGTTTACTTCTTTTCAATATCAGTAAAATAACTCTCACACAAATAATAACAATTCGTAAAGACGATATAAAAATGGCGACCACAAACGAAGTGATTAGTTCCTGTATTATAATATGTTCTGTGGTCATACGTAATTTCCGTTTCAAACACGAAAAGAATTTTATATAAATAGATTGTAATTTTCAAAAGCAAACGTAACTTTCAGGAGTAAGTCCTTAATTTACTCACTTTATTTAGTGAGACTCTTTTTTTCCATTAAATACACAGTACCTTTCACAAAGATTTCACAAAGAGCAAGATTTTTATTGTTCCTTGGCCTTGGTGGGTTTACATTGAAATGATATTAACAAAATAATGTCAAACTGGTATAATCCAGTTCAGAGGCGGCACTGCACTTAAAGCAGGCACTCGCTCAGCCACAACCACACAAGGCCAATTCAGTGTCGCCATTTAACCCAACATGCACATCTGTGGGATGTGGGAGGAAACCAGGAGTGACATGAGGAGAACATGCAGACCTGACAAAGACGACGACTGGGTGCTAAATTCAAAGTTGTGAAGTTGAATCCACTTCTTTTCATTTTAAAGTTCATTTCACCTGTAAGAATCATCTCCTTTATTGCCTTAGCAGCTTCAACTCGCTCCATGATGATTTTCTTCATGAACTGCACGTCTCTCGCACTCAATGGCTGTCTTGTTTGCTGGCCAGTAAATCACTGAGCGGTCAGTCAAACGTTTTATGACAATTCATTACAACCATTTCATTCTCAGGCAGTCCTTATTTTATTTTATTCTATTTTATTTTTATTTTTCATTCTGTGTATCTCTGACCTGCAGGTCAGCCTCAAATGATTAGTAGGTCAGTTGAAAATTGAAGAACAGAAGACTGGGATTGAAGCAGGAGAATGAGGATTAGGGGTTTATGTTTGAGCAAAGAAAAAGTCAGTTTGTTTGACGGTGTGACAGTGGATTGATTTTATTTAAAAATGTAATGTTGAACTTTGAAAATAAAAAGTATCATTTTAATAAAGTCAATAGTGTGAAGAGTTCATTAGAACTTGAAGGTGACCAGACAACTGAGACTCCTTCCAAATGTCTGACTTGCCTGCTTTTCACTTGGTTGTCTGTTGTCATCTTTTTGTGATGTCATGTTAAATTCCCACAAATTCTGTCTAATAAGATGAGCTCTGTTGCGGTATGTGTTTTTCACCATGTTCATAGTGGAAAAGGCAGATTCACAGCAGTACGTTGAGGGAAACATTGTAAGAATTTGAAGGGCCATCTTCTGCAGGAGAGGAACACCAGCCGCAGTAACCATCTTTGTCCAGAAGGTGACAAGGTCACAGTGAGATTCCTGCAGTGCTAGATTTTCTTGTAGCTCCATTAACTCTGTTTGCAGAGAAGCAGCACTGGCCCATTGGAAGACTTTTGTGGCTTCATTTGAGAATTCTGCAATATTTTTGACAAGAAATGGATTTTCAATGCACAGCAAGACTTATTTTCCCAAAGGGAAATCTTCAAAGCGAGTTTGGAAATTTTTAATCAGCTTGTCCAGGAATTCAACATAATTGTGATGGTGATGTTTTCCTGCAGTCTGATCCAAAAGTCTTGGGAAGTGAAGCAGGTCCTGCTGTAAGTCACATTTGAACACCTCCAGCTTCCTCTGAAAAGCACGGACAGCTAACATGAGGTCACACACTGTGCTGTTTTTGCCTTGGAGCTTCATATTAAGGTAATTAAGATGGGAAGTAATGTCCGTTAGAAAAGCAACAATTTCCATTTTCTTGTCATTCTTCATGAAATCCACAAACGGTTTGGCTTTTGCACTCTTCTGATCCAACAGAAATGTCTCCAGCTCTTTCCGAAGTGCCCAAAAATGCTCCAGTACCTTGCCTTTACTAAGCCACCGGACATTGTTGTGAAGGAGCAAATCATCAAATGTTGCATTCACCTCTATTAGAAATGAGCGCAATAAACGATGTTGCAAAGCAGAGGATGCTCTCAGATAATTGACTAGTTTCATGACTTCTGAGTACCTTTCTCCAAGGCTGGCACACAAAACCATCTGGTGAATTATGCAGTGGTATGCCATGAGGTCAGGGTGTTGAGTTCTCAAGCGTGACACTAATCCCCTCTCTTTCCCAATCATAAATGGTGCGCTATCAGTAGCAATGGAAACAACATGCTTCAGGTCTATCGCTCTGTCTCTAAGCATCTGTCACTGCTTCATAGATATCATCCCCCCTTGTGTGTCCATGGAGGTTTGTGAGACCCAAAACATCTTCATGAAATTCTCCCTTTTCTTCATCAAAAAATCTGACAAAGACCATGAGTTGTGCATTGTCCGTGATGTCTGTGGATTCATCCACAGCCAATGAAATAATTTGGCTTTTTTATAGCAGAACTAAGTTGTTCAAGCAAGTCATCAGCGAGTATTTCAGTTCGACTTGCATCAGTGGAATCAGAACAGGGTTTTTGGGTAATTTTCTGGATTATTTCATCCTTTTGAGTCCCTTCAAACAGAGCAGTCACCACTTCACTCATACACTCTTTGACTACTTCAGCATCAGAGAAGGGTTTCTTGTTTTTTTCCCAGGACCCATGCTACTCTTAGTGAGGCTTCTGTTGCCCGCTCCTGTTGTGTGGCTGATCTAACTATTACACTGTTTGTAGCTTCTTATGATGATTTCAGCTGGTTCATTTTTATGGTCCTTACCTCTGAGTTCTGAGGGTAATTTTGTTTGAAATGTGCATGCTTGGTTTCATAATGGCGTTTCACATTACCACTTTTGATTATTGCTACCGTCTCGTTGCAGATTAAACACATTGGTTTTCTGCTTCCCACGGGGAGCATGAACGCATATTTTTCTGTCCACTCACTCTTAAATTGACGGTTTTCAAAATCAACTTTTCTTTTCTTATCAATGTACTGTCTTGAGCCAGCTATCTTCACTTTCAGTCAGCAAAAAAAAAATTCAGTTATCGAAATTTGCACTGCCCGCGAGTGATGAGACTGCCTGTTCACCGGCCTGACCCAGAGCACGTGACCGGTACATAAATCTAGCTGCCGTGAAATGAGCGAGCGAGTATTGGGGGAGGCAGGGAGTAGTGGGATCGTTACTATGACGATATTGTCACAGCTGTGATTGGACATAGATGAAGCAGCCAAACCGAGTTAGAAACCTCAAAGATATATCGCACAGAATCACAATTGTGCACTTCATTGAGAACTCATTTGGATTAAGATTAAATTTGCATGTTTGTTTTGGCGTCGGTCCAGATTTAACCGTATTTGGGTCCGGATGCGGACCGGTCCGCCTATTGAGTACCCCAGGTTTAGGGTGAAGACACCTCAGACCTATAAATACCAGTTTGGCCAGCAGGGGTCAAAGATTCCCAACTACATGTCCTTCAGGGTGACAACTAAACAATTGTCTTGGCCCTTGAGTGTCACCAATGTCACCTGTGAAGTTGGACAATCATTTGGTTCTAACTGAGCAGCACTCAATCAAGCACTGAGAGGATTCTGCTTTTTGATTTTTCCACTGCCTCCAATGCCATCCAGCCATCCCTGTTAAGGTGTTAGCTCAGAGACATGCAGGTGGACTA
>NW_024383069.1:0-15478 GCF_016835505.1 Polypterus senegalus | reverse complement strand
AAAACCCCCGGGAAAGGTGGCGCTTGGGGGGTTTTTGGGGTAATTTGGCTGCGAGGGGGGGAAAAATTTTTAAAAACCCTGGGGCCCCCCCCAAAACCCCCCGGGTCCCCCGCAAGGGGGTAAATTCCAACCCGGGCCTCCCCCCCCCTGGGAAAGGAAAATTCCCCCCCCTTCCCCCCCCTTTTAAAGTGCAATTTTCCCCCATTTTTTTTTAAAAATGATTTATTTTTTTTATTTATTTATTTATTTTTTTAAAATTAAGGTTGTAATTTTCCCTCAGGGGGGGGGCCCCACTGAAAAACAGGGCCCCCCCCGTGGGTCCAAAATAAAACGCATTTCCTTTCCCCCCTTTAGTTGGGCATTTTTTGTTTTGGGACACCCTAGCCCACGGTCCGGGCGGGAATCCCCCCCGGGTAAAAGCCCGGGATTTTCCCCCCCCCCCTACCAAAACCCGGGCCCCCCCCCCCGTCCGGGGCCCTAACCCACCCCCCTGCTGGGGGGACAATTTTCTGGGGGTTTCCCTTTTGGGCCCCCCCTTTTTAATGGCAATGGTTGGGGCACTTCCTCCGCGAACCGAAGGGGGTTGGGACCCAGGGAGGGGTTTTTACACGCGGAAAATCCCCTTCCCCCCCCAACGGCCCCCTCCGGGGGGGTTTTGGCCCCTTTTTTTTCGCCCCTTTACCTGGTTTTCCCTTTTTCCCTCCGACCCCAAGCGCCCACCTCCTGGGAAGGTGGGGCCCTTCCCCCCCCAAACCTGAAAAACCCACCCAGCCCCTAACCCCCCCAAATTTTTCGCCCCGTGACTGGTCCCGCCTTGGGGAAGGGCCCCCGTTATTTTTATTTATAAAAAATTTTTGCAAAAATTTTTTTTCCCCGGGGTTCAAAGGGGATTTCCCTATTTGAACAAGCCTTTTTTTGGGGCGCCCCCGGGCCCCCGGGGGTCCCCCGCGGGGGAAAAAGGGCAGCGATTGGGTTGAAGGGGGTTTGGACCCCTTTTCCCCCCCCCCGGGGGGGAATTTCCCCCGCCCCCCCGAAGGCGGGGTTTTCCCAAAAACAAAGAGGAAGCCGTGAACCCCTGTTTAAAAAATTCCCCCCCCTTCCCTTTTTTCTAAAGTATGTAACCTCCCATTTTTTTAAAGAAAAAATTTTATTTTTTTATTTATTTGAAAAATTGGGTTGTGTTTTTGCGAAGGGTTTTTGGGGTGGCCCCCAAAAAGGGGTTCCCCCCCGCCGAGACCCAAAAAAAACTTTATTTCCATTTCCCTACCAAACCCCGGGGCCTTTTCCGTTTGGTACCCTTTGGGGGAGGGTCACCCCCCTTTTTTGGGCCAAAGTCGGGATTTTCCCCCCCTCCTAAATTTTTTTATTTATTTTCCCCCCCCAAAAAGGCCAATCTCCTTTTTCCTGGGGGCCCCCTTTCCCAGTCGGTGGCACCAGGGGCCGGGGGAAAAGGGGGGGGTTTTAAAAATTTTGGGTTTCAGCCCCCGGGGCCGGGTTTTGTACACCTGGGAAAAACGGGCTACCCTGTTTCCCCCGGAAACCTGCTTGTTCCCGGGATATTCCGGGGTTTTATTTGCTTGGCCCCCCAGCAACCCGTTTTACTTTTTCCCCCTGGGCCCGACCCGGCCCTGGGGGGGCCCCCTGCCCCCCCCCCCCCAACGGAAAAATAGGGGGCCCCAAGCCCCCCCGGAAAGGTGCCCACCCGGATACGTCCCCCTTTCTTAAAACCCGGGCCGTAATAATTTGGTTTTTAAAAAAAAAAAATTTTAATTTTTTTAAAATAAACAATTTAAATTTTTTTTTTTAAACGCCCAAAAAGGGGGACTCTTTTTTGAACCCAGCCTCTTCTATAACGCATCCCCAGGCCTTTCCTTTTTCTTGCTGGGTAAAGGGGTTATAAGAGGGGGGGAATTTTAGAAAAAATTTTTTTGGGGGGAATAACTGGTTAAGGGCAGGGGGGGCCCCCTTTTAAATAGGGGACCCCCCTTCCGCCCGTAAAAAAAAGTTCCCCCCCTTTCCTTTTTTGCGAATTTTTTTTTTTTCCCTTTTTGAAGTTTTAAAATTTTTTTTTTTTTTAGAAAATTTGAATTGTCCTTTTTTCCCCAGCAAAACCGCTCCCGCCCCCGGGAGCCAAACCCCCCCTCCCCGGGGAAAAAAAACCCTTCTTTTTCCTATTTCCCTAATTGGCCGGGATTTTCCCCTTTTCATTGACCCACTAAATTTTTTTGAAAGTGGCATTTTCCCTCCCGACCTAAATGCCCCCTTTTTTCCCAGCCCCGTTTGGCCGCCCTCCAAAAACCCCCGGGAAATTCCCCCCTTTCCCCGCTAAAACCCCTCCCCCCCTTTGGACCCCGGCCCCGGCCGGGGGGAGGGGTTAAACAAATTTTTGGGGTTCGACCCACCAAACCCGATTTTCCTCCCCGGGGGAAAAGGGCCCCCACCCTGCCAAAACCGGGGAAACTCTCCCTTTCCTGGGAATTTTTTCCGACCTTTTTTTTGCTTGCTGCCCTTTCCCCTACCCGGCCTCCTTTCCGAGAGCCGAGCCCACCTTTTGGGAATGGGGGGGGGGTTTCCCCCCCCCACCTGGAAAATGCCGCCCCACCGCCCCCCGGGATATGTGCTGCCCACCTGTGACTGACTTTAAAACGTTGTCTAGGGGAGGAAGGGACACGGCCAGTATATATACTGTTTTATATATATATATATATATATATTTAAAAAATTTTGCATAACATTGTTGGTTTTAATATTGGGCCCTGTGTCCCATAGAGCGGATCGAGGATTTGAACACGAGCCTTCTGATCTGGAGTCAGACCCCCATGCCCACGATTTGCTGTGTTTTTTGGGGGAAATTTGGGCATGACAGAGGGGTTGGGAAGGGGGGTTTGAGCACAAAAGCGGGGGGCCTCCGCGAATAACCCCGGTCTCCCCGACAGGGGGGATATTTCACCACTATACTAACGGGGAACCGTGGGGCCCACCCGTTGGTCACAAAGGAAAAAGTTCCCCCCCCTTCCCCGCCTGTACTGTCTAGAATGTGACAATTTCTTCCCTTTTTCTTTATTAATGAATTGATCAAATTTTTTAAAAAAAAAACCTTTTCCCCGCCCAGCCCCGGGTGAGCCCCCCGGGTTTTGTTTAAATCCAAAATCCAACGCTTTTCCTACTTCCACCACCCCCCTTTGTGGACTGTTGTCCGCCTTGGAACCCCTGAGCCCACGGTCACGGGCGGAGATCCCTGCTCTGGCCTGAAAGTCGGGGCATTGTTCCCAACCCCCTGACCTAAACTCGGCCGCCTCCCCCCCTCGTTTAGGCGCCGCCCCGCCACAAAAACCCGGGGTGGGGACAATTCTGCTTCGGGTTTCACTGTCAAAACCCCCTTTTCCGACGCTGACTGGCACCACTGGCCCTGTCCCACCGGTTAGCGCTCGCTGTTAACAAAAGGGTTGGTGGTTCGAAAACCCAGGGGCGCTGTGATTTTGCCTACACGCTGGGAAATAATGCTCGTTTTACCCTGCTTCAAACACCAGGCAGGAAAAAACTGCGCGGGGGGAGTCATTGGCACATTTTATTTGCTTGCTGCCTCCTTTCGCACCACCCGTTTCCAAACCATCCGCTGCCAGACGCCGCCCGCCCCGCACCTTCAGGGAAATGCTGGGGGCCCCCCCCTCCCCGCCACACTGAGAAAACAGCCCAGTCCCCTAGACCGCTCCCCGGGTATGTGTGCCCACCGTGACTGACGTCAAACCCTTTCATGGGGGGGAAGGAACGGGCCCGTATATATACTGTTTTTTATATATATAAAGGCAATGCATAACATTGTTGGTTTTAATATCCCCTGGGGGCCATAAGGGGGGACTAGGGGTTTGAACACCAGCCTCTGATCTGGAGTCGACGCACCCCTTGCCCCACAGGTCGGCTGCTGTGGTTCCGGGGGAGAATTGTGGAGAAGAGGGGTTGGTTTACATGGGTTTGGCACAAAGGGCCGGGGGGCCCCCCGCCGGGAATCGAACCCGTCTCCCCGGGGAAGGGGGATATTTTACCACATACTAACGAGGAAGCCGTGAGCGCCTCCTGCTCTGGTCCCAAGGCAAAAATTCCCACCCCCTTCCCCGCCTTTTAAAAGTCAGAATGTGATCGTGAATTTTTTCCCATTTTCTTTAAATGAATTGATCGAAAATTTATTTATTTATTTATTTGACAAATTGAGAGTTGTGCACATATTCCTCACGCCAGCAGTCTTTAGCTGGGCCGCTTCGAAGCTGCAGCTTCGCAACACACGGCCAAGCGAGCCTGCCTCTAGAGCGATCCAAAATCACAACTTGCATTTCCTACTTCCTACCACTCGCCGCCTGTGGCAATTGTTGTCCGCTTCAGTACACCTGGAGCTCCACGGTCACGGGCGGAGATCCCGTTTGGCCTGTTTCCTGGCATTGCTACCACCTCCTGACCTAAACTCGTGCCATTCTCCCTCAGCTCCTCATGGCGCCGACCGCCACATAAAACCGTGGACAATCTCTGCTTCCGGGTTTCACTGCTGGCATAACCCCTTCGGAATGCCGTGACTGGCACCACTGGCCGCCTCTGGTGGCGCAATCGGTTAGCGCGTTCGGCTGTTAACCGAAAGGGTTGCGGTTCGAGCCCACCCAGGGACGCTAGCGTGATTTTGCCTACACGCTGGAAATAACGTGCTCGTTCACCCTGCTTCAAACACCAGGCAGTAGCAAATCCAACTCGCTTGCTCGTATGAGGAGTCATTGCAGCTAATCATATTTGCTTGCTGCCTCTTTCAGCAATCTACCCGGTCTCACAACTTATCCGCTGCCAGACGCCAAGCAGCTCGCACCTGTTAGGGAATGGCTGGTAGCCCTGCTCCCTCCCCCGGCCACACTGAGAAACTAGCCGCAGTCCACTAGACCGCTCCCCGATATGTGCTGCCCACCTGTGACTGACGTTCAAAACGCTTGTCTATGGGAGGGAAGGACACGGCTGTATATATACTGTATATATATATATATATATATATATATATATATATATAAAGCTTAATGCATAACATTGTTGGTTTTAATATTCGGCCCTGGTGTGCTATAAGGGAGCGTGACCCCGACGTGATTTGAACACGGTGCCTCTGATCTGGAGTCAGACGCGCTAATGCTAAGTGCCACGCAGGTCGGGCTGCTCGTTCTTGCTGGGTGAGAATGTGGCATGACAGAGGGTTGGTTGCACATGGGGTTTGAGCACAAAGTGCTGGGCCTCCCTCACGGGAATCGGGTCCCCGTCTCCGGGCAAGTGACAGGCGGGATACTCACCACTATACTAACGGTAGGGAATGCCGTGGAGCCGCCACTCCTGCTCTGGTCGCCGACAAGGCAAAAAGCTCCCACCCCTTCCCCGCCTTTGCTACTGTCCTAGAATGTGATCGCGGAATTCTTCTCCCATTTTCTTATTAATGAGAATTGATCAATATTTATTTATTTATTTGACAAATTGAGAGTTGTGCACATATTTTCCCTCACGCGAGCGCAGAAGCCTTTAGCTGGGCCGCTTTCGAGCTGCAGCTTCGCAACACACGGCCAGCGAGCCTGGCCTTCCCCAGAGCGACATCCAAAATCACAATCCTGTATTTCCTACTTCCTACCACTGTTTGTGGCACTGTTGTCCGCTTCTTTTGGTACACCTCTGAGCCTATCGTCAATGTATGAGATCTCGTTTCTGGCCTGAAAGCTCTGGCATTGCTACCACTCTGGACCTAAACGTCCTCGTGCCGCTCTCCTCAGCTCTCGCTTAGCCACCCGCCACATAAAACCGCTGCAGGGGACAATCTCTGCTTCGGGTTTCACTGCTGGCATAACCCCTTCTCGACGCCGCGACTGGCACCACTCGCCGCCTCTGTGGCTTAATCAAGTTAGCGCCACTCGCTGTTAACCCGAAGGTTGCGGTCTCTGCTTTCCACCTGCGGACGCTGATCTTTGCCTACACTACGGGAAATAACGCTCGCTCACCCTGCTTCAAACACCAGGCAGGTAAACTAACTCGCGGCGAGGAGTCATTGCAGCTTAATCGTATCTTATTTGCTTGCTGCCTCCTTTCAGCACTACCCGGTTCACAATCTCTATCCGCTGCCAGACGCTCAAGCAGCGCCGGCACCTTTGCGTTAGGGAATGGTTGCAGCCCTCTGCTCTCCCCAGCCATTACTGAGAAAAACTAGCCATAGGTCCACTAGACCGCTCCCGGATATGTGCTGCCTGTGACTGACGTCAAACGCTTATTCATGGGAGGGAAGGACGCCAGTATATACTCGTGTGGTATATATATATAAAGCGTAATGCATAACATTGTTGGTTTTTAATATTCGGCCCTGGGTGTGCCAAGGGCGAGCGTGGACTCGACGTGATTTGAACACGCAGCCTCTGATCTGGAGTCAGACGCTTACCGCTGGCGCCAATGGTGGTCGGCTGCTCGTGTTCTTGCTGGGTGAGATTGTGGCATGACAGAGTGGTTGGTTGCACATGGGGTTTGAGCACAAAAGCTGCCAGGGGCCCTCCCTCGTCGGGGAATCAACCTCGCTACTCCAAGCAAGTGGATGGTAGCGGGATACTCACCACTATACTAACGTAGGAATGCCGTGAGCGCCACTCCTGCCTGGTCGACAAGGCAAAAGTTCCCACCCCCTTCCCCGCCTTGCTACTGTCTAGAATGTGATCGCGAATTCTTCCCATTTTCTCTTTATTAATGAATTGATCGATTTATTTATTTATTTATTTATTTATTTGACAAATTGAGAGTTGTGCACATATTCCTCACGCGAAAGAAGTCTTTAGCTGGGGCCGCCAGCTGCAGCTCGCAGAACACACGGCCGCTGAGCTCTGCTCCAGAGCGACCCAAATCACAACTTGTATTTCTACTTCCTACCACTAAGGCTCTAGGCACTGTTGCCCTGCTCTTTGCATACCTTCTGAGCCCACGTCACGGGCGGAGATCCCTGCTCTGGCCTGAAAGCTCCTCTGGGCATTGTTACCACTTCCTGACCTAAACTCGTGCCGCTCAGCTCTCGCTAAGCAAGGCCGCACTTCGCCACATAAAACCGCGGTGGGGACACCCTGCTTCGGGTTTCACTACTGGGCATAACTCCCCTTCTCGACGCCGGACTGGCACCCACTGGCCGCTCCTGTGGCGCAATCGGTTAGCTGCCCGCTGTTAACCGAAGGTTGGTGGTTCGAGCTCCACCTAGGACGCAGGATTTTGCCACACGCTGGGAAATAACGGTTTCGTTCACCCTGCTTCAAACAATAATTAGGCAGGTAAACTAACTCTCGCTTTGTCAGGCGTAGGAGTCACAGCTTGTAATTTACTATTTGCTTGCTGCCTTTTCAGTTCACCCGTCTTCATACAATCTCTTATCCGCTGCCAGACGCCAAGCAGCGCCTTCGGTACCTTTGTTAGGAAATGGTTGCAGCCCTGCTCCCTCCCCCCGCCACACTGAGAAAACTAGCCAAGAGTCCACTAGACTGCCCTGATATGTGCTGCCCACCTGTGACTGACGTCAAACGCTTGTTCATGGGAGGGAAGGACACGGCCAGTATATATACTGTATATATATATATATATATATATATATATATATATATATATATAAAGCGTAATGCATAACATTGTTGGTTTTAACACTGCCCTGGGTGTGCTATAAGGACGCGGACCCCGGATGTGATTTGAACATCACAGCCTTCTGATCTGGAGTCAGACGCGCTACCGCTATGCGCCACGCAGGTCGGCTAAGCTTGTGTTCTTGCTGGGTGAGAATGTGCATGACAGAGGGGTTGGCTGCACATGGGGTTTGAGCACAAAAGTGCGGCTGTGGGCCTCCCTGTCGGGGAATCGAACTCCCCGTCTCCCAAGGGACAGGCGGGATACTCACCACTATACTAACGTAGGAATGCCGTGAGCTGCCACTCCTGCTCTGGTCACGACAAGGCAAAAGTTCTACCCCTTCCCCGCTTTGCTACTGTCTAGAATGTGATCGTGGAATTCTTCTCCCATTTTCTTTTATTAATGAATTGATCGATTTATTTATTTATTTATTTATTTATTTGACAAATTGAGAGTTGTGCACATATTCCTCACGCGTAGCAGTCTTTAGTTGGGGTGGCCGAGCTGCAGCTTCGCGAAATACACGGCCGCTGGTTCGCCTAGAGCGCATCCAAAATCACAACTTGTATTTCCTACTTCCTACCACTAAGCGCCTCTGTGGCACTGTTGTCCGCTTTTGGTACACCTCTGAGCTTCCACGGGTCACGGGCGAGATCCCCTGCTCTGGCCTGAAAGCCTCTGGCATTGCGCCACCACCTCCTGACCTAAACTCGTGCCGCTCTCCCTCAGCTCGCTATATGCGCTGACTCGCCACATAAACCAAGGCAGGGGACAATCTCTGCTTCGGGTTTCAATTGCTGGGTATAACCCTCTTCGACGCTGGATCTGGCACCACTCGTCGCCTCTGTGGCGCAATCGGTTAGCGCTGCTCGTTGTTAATCAAAGGTTGGTGGTTCGAAACACCCAGGGACGCGCGATTTTGCCTACACGGGGAAATAACGTACTGCTCACCCTGCTTCAAAACACCAGGCAGGCAAACTAACTCATTGTTTCAGGCGAGGGAGTCATTGTGGTGCACTGCATTTTATTTGTTTGCTGCCTCCTCTTTCAGCACTACCCGTCTTCACAATTTATCCGGCCAGTTGTGACGCCAAGCAGCTGCACCTGTTAGGGGAATGGCTGTAGCTCCTGCTCCCTCCCCGCCATTAATTGAGAGAAAACTAGCCGCAGTCCACTAGACTGGCTCCTCGGATATGTGCTGCTCCACCTGTGACTGACGTTCGAAACGTTTGTCTATGGAGGGAAGGGACACGGCCAGTATATATACTGTGTGTATATATATATATATATATATATATATATAAAGTTTAATGCATACCATTGTTGGTTTTAATATCTTCGGGTCCCAAAAGCATAAGGGAGCGTGACTTACGTGATTTGAACACGCAGCCTTCTGATCTGGAGTCGACGCTACGCATCAAGGCGCCACCAGGTCGGGTTACTCGTGTTCTTGCTGGGTGAGAATGTGGCATGACAGAGGGGTTGGTTGCACATGGGGTTTGAGCACAAAAGCTGCTGTGGGCCTCCCTCACGGGGAATCGAACCCCCGGTCTCCCCGCGTGACAGGCGGGGATACTCACCACTATACTAACGAGGAATGCCGTGAGCCACTCCTGCGTTCTGTCAGCTTCCACAAGGCAAAAAGTTCCCACCCCTTCCTCACTTTGCTACTTCTCGTCTAGAATGTGATCGCGGAATTCTTCCATTTTCTCTTTACAATGAATTGACTGATTTATTTATTTATTTATTTATTTATTTGACAAATTGAGAGTTGTGTACATATTCCTCACGCCAAAGTAGTCTTTAGCTGGGCCGCCAGCTGCAGCCGCAACACACGGCCGCGAGCCTGGCCTAGGAGCCATCCAAAATCACAACTTGTATTTCCTGCTTCCTACCACTAAGCTTGTGGCACTATTGTTGTCCGCTTTGGTACACCTTTCTGAGCCCACGGTCACGGGCGGAGATCCCTGCTCGGCCTGAAAGCCTTCTGCATTGTTACCACTTCCTGACCTAAACTCGCGTTGCTCCCTCAGCTCCTCGCTTAGCGCCGCGACCGGGCCATAAAACCGCTGCGGTGGGGACACCGCTTCGGGTTTCACTGCTGGGCATAACCCCTTTCTCGACGCCGTGACTGGCACCACTCGGCCGCCTCTGTGGCGCACTGTTAGCGCTGCTTTCGCTGTTAACCGAAGGTTGGTGTCTGGAGTCACCCAGGGACGCTAAGGATTTTGCCTAGCCACTGAAATAACGGCTCGCTCACCCTCCTGCTTCAAACACACCCGCAGGCAAACTAATCCTGTGCGCAGGAGTCATTGCAGCTTAATCGCATTTTATTTGCTTGCTGCCTCCTTTCAGCACTAACAATTCGGTTCTACATCCTATCCGTTGCCAGATCGCCAAGCAGCGCCGGCACCTTTGTTAGAAATGGTTGCAGCCCTGCCCTCCCCAGCCAGTTAATTGAGAAAATCCAGTCAGCAGTCCACTAGACCGCTCCCGGATATGTGTGCTGCCCACCTGTGACTGACGCTCAAACGCTTGTCTATGGAGGAAGGACACGCCAGTATATATACTGTGTGGTATATATATATAAAGCGAATGCATAACATTGTTGGTTTTAATATTCGCCCCTAAGTGTGCTATAAGGAGCGTGCGGACTCTCGACGGATTTTGAACACGCAGCCTTCTGATCTGGAGTCAGACGCTACACCGCTGGGCGCCTAATGCAGGTCGGCTGCTCGTGTTCTTGCTGGGTGAGATTGTGGCATGACAGAGGGGTTGGCTGTACGCTGGCTTGAGCAATGTGCGGCCAGGCCTCCCGCTGGGAATCGAACTCGTCTCCCCCGCGTGACAGGCGGGATACTCACCACTATACTAACGAGGGAATGCCGTGAGCTGCCACTCCTGCTCTGGTCACGACAAGGCAAAAGTTCCCACCCCTTCCCTCGCCTTGCTACTGTCTAGAATGTGATCGAATTTTCCTCCATTTTCTTATTAATGAATTGATCTATTTATTTATTTATTTATTTATTTATTTGACAAATTGAGAGTTGTGCACATATTCCCCACGCTGAAAGCAGTTCCTTAGCTGGGGCCGCCTTCGAGCTGCAGCTCGCAACACACGGCCGCTGAGCCTGCCCCAGAGCGCATCCAAAAATCACAACTTGTACTTCCTACTTCCTACCACTAAGCGCTCTGTGGCACTGTTGTCCGGCCTTGGTACACCTCTGAGCCCACGGTCAATGGCGAGATCCCCGTTTGGCCTGAAAGCCTCTGGCATTGTTACCACCTCCTGACCTAAACTCGCGTCGCTCTCCTCAGCTCCCTCGGCGCATGCCGCGACCTCACATAAAACCGCTGCAGGGGACAATCTCTGCTCGGGTTTCACTGCTGGGCATAACCCCTTTCTCGACGCCGCGGACTGGCACCACTTGTCGCCTCTGTGGCGCACCGGGTTAGCTGCCTGGCTGTTAACCGAAAGGTTGGTGGTTCGAGCCCACCCAGGGGACGCTGGATTTTTGGCCTACACGCGGGAAATAACGCTCGCTCACCCTGCTTCAACAATTGTGGCAGGCAAACTAACTCGCTTTGCTCGCGGGCGAGGAGTCATTGCAGCGACCATTTATTTGCTTGTTGGCCTTTCGTAGCACTACCCGGGTCTTCACACCCTATCCGCTGCCAGACGCTGGCAGCGCCGCACTTTGCAGGAATGGCTGGGTAGCTCCTACCTCCCCGGCCACACTGAGAAACTAGCCAAGTAGTCCACTAGACTGCCCCGGATATGTGCTGCCCACCTGTGACTGGACGCTCAAACGTTTGTCTATGGGAGGAAGGACAATGGCCAGTATATAATTGTGTGTATATATATATATATATATATATATATATATAAAGCGAATGTATAACATTGTTGGTTTTAATATTCGTCCTGGTGTGCTTACAAGGAGCGCGGACTTCGACGTGATTTGAACACGCAGCCTTCTGATCTGGAGAGTCAGACGCTACCGTTGGCGCCAATGAGTAATGGCTGCTCGTGGTTCTTGCTGGGTGAGAATGTGGTATGACAGAGGGGTTGGTTGCACATGGGGTTTGAGCACAAAGCGGCTGTGGGCCTCCCCGGGCCGGGGAATCAACCCCGTCTCCACAAGTGACAGGCGGGATATCACCACTACTAATGTAGGAATGCCGTGAGCGCCACTCCTGCTCTGGTCGCATAAGCAAGCAAAAGTTCCCACCCCTTCCCTCGCTTTGCTACTGTCTAGAATGTGATCGTGAATCTTTCTCCCATTTTCTTTACAATGAATTGATCGATTTATTTATTTATTTATTTATTTATTTGACAAATTGAGAGTTGTGCATATTCCCACGCGAAGCAGTCTTTAGCTGGGGCCACAGCTGCAGCTTCGCAACACACGGCCAGCGAGCTCATTTAGAGCGATCCAAATCACAATCTCTGTATTTCTACTTTCCTACCACTTGCGCCGCCTGTGGTAATTGTTGTCCGCTTCTTTGGTACACCTCTGAGCTCCACGGTCACGGGCGGAGATCCCCGTTTGGCCTGAAAGCTCTTGGCATTGTTACCACCTCCTGACCTAAACTCGCGCCGCTCTCCTCAGCCTCCCTCGCTTAGGGCGCGTCAGCGACTCGCCTCTGCCATAAAACCGCGGGGACAATTGCTTCGGGTTTCACTGCTGGGTATAACCCTTTCTCGACGCTGACTGGCACCACTGCCGCCTCTGTATGCGCACCGTTAGCTGCCGGGCTGTTAACCAAAAGGTTGGTGGTTCACCCAGGACGCTGCTGGATTTTGCCTACACGCTGGAAATAACGCGGCTCGCTCACCCTGCTTCAACAATTGTGGCAGGCAACTAACTTCGCGGCGCGTAGGAGTCATTGCAGCTAATTGATTTATTTGTTTGCTGCCTCCTTTCAGTACTACCGTCTTCACACCCTATCCGCTGCCAGACGCTCAAGCAGTGCCGGCACCTTGTTAGGGGAATGGCTGGGTAGTTCTGCTCCCTCCCCCGCCACACTGAGAAAACGGCCAGTAGCGTCCACTAGACTGCTCCTGATATGTGCTGCCTACCTGTGACGGACGCTCAAACGCTTTGTCTATGGGAGGGAAGGACAATGCCAGTATATATACTGTGTGTATATATATATATATATATATATATAAAGCGTAATGCATAACATTGTTGGTTTTAATATTCATTCTGTGTGCCATAAGGGCGACTCTCGACGCGGATTTGAACACGCAGCCTTCTGATCTGGAGTCAGATCGCCAGTCAAGGCGCCACGCAGGTCGGCTGCTCGTGTGTTCTGCTGGTGAGAATGTGGCATGACAGAGGGGTTGGTTGCACATGGGGTTTGGAGCACAAAAGCTGCTGTGGGCCTCCCCCGCCGGGAATCAACTCACAATCTCCTCACAAGGACAGGCATGGGATACTACCACTATACTAACGCAGGAATGCCGTGAGCCGCCACTCCCTGCTCTGGCTCAGCCGACAAGGCAAAGTTCCCACCCCTTCCCCCGCCTTGCTACTGTCTAGAATGTGATCGAATTTTCTCCATTTTCTTTATTAATGAATTGATCGATTTATTTATTTATTTATTTATTTATTTGACAAATTGAGAGTTGTGCACATATTCCCTCACGCTGAAATAGTCTTTAGCTAGCCGCCGAGCTGCAGCTTCAGAACACACGGCCAAGAGCCTGGCCTTGTTTATCCAAAATCACAACTTGCATTTCCTACTTCCTACCACCTGCTTCTTGTGGCACTGTTGAAACCGCTTCTTTGGTACACTCCTGGAGCCCACGGGTCACGGGCGGAGATCCCTGTTTGGCCTGAAAGCCTCTGGCATTGTTACCACCTCCTGACCTAAACTCTCGCGGCCGCTCTCCCCTCAGCTCCTCGCTAGGCGCCGCTGACCTCGGGCCACACATAAACCGCTGCAGGGGGACAATCTCTGCTTCGGGGTTTCACTGTTGGCATAACCTCCTTTCTCGACAAGCTGCGGACTGGCACCAATTGCTGTCTCTGTGGCGAATCGGTTAGCTGCTCGGGCTGTTAATCAAAGGCTGGGTGGTTCAGCTCCACCCAGGGACGCTGCGGGATTTTGGCTCACACGCTGGGAAATAACGGCTCGCTCACCCTGCTTCAAACACCAGGCAGGCAAACTAACTCGCTTGCTCGTATGCAGGAGTCATTGCAGCTAATCGCATTTTATTTGCTTGCTGCCTCTTTCAGCACTACCCGCTCACAATCCTTATCCGCTGCCAGACGCTTCAAGCTGCACCTTTTGTTAGGGAATGGCTGGGTAGCCCTGCTCCCCTCCCCAGCCACACTGAGAAAACTAGCCGCAGTCCACTAGGACCGCTCCGGATATGTGCTGCCCACCTGTGACTGACGCTCAAACGCTTGTCTATGGAGGGAAGGACACAGTATATATACTGTGTGGTATATATATAAAGCGTAATGCATGTAATATTGTTGGTTTTAATATTCGGCCCTGGGTGCTTAAGGCGAGCGCGGACTGACGGATTTGAACACGCAGCCTTCTGATCTGGAGAGTCAGATCGCCATCATGCTTCCCCAGGTCGGCTGCTCGTGTTCTTGCTGGGTGAGATTGTGGCATGACAGAGGGGCGGCTGTACATGGGGTTTGAGCACAAAAGCTGCTGTGGCCTCCCCCGCCGGGAATCGAACCTCGTCTCCCGCGTGACAGGCGGGATACTCACCACTATACTAACGAGGAAGCTCGAGCGCCACTCCTGCTCTGGTCACGACAAGCAAGTAAAAGTTCCCACCCTTCCCCGCCTTGCTACTGTCTAGAATGTGATCGCGGAATTCTTCTCCCATTTTCTCTTTATTAATGAATTGATCGATTTATTTATTTATTTATTTATTTATTTGACAAATTGAGAGTTGTGCAATATTCCTCACGCTGAAAGAGTCTTTAGTGGGGCCGCCTTCGAGTGCAAACTCCAAAAACACGGGCCCCTTGCCCAGAGCGATCCAAAATCACAACTTGCATTTCCTACTTCCTACCACAAGCCGCCTGTGGCACTGTTGTCCGCTTTTGGTAACTCTGGGGCCAGGTCACGGCGGGGATCCCCGCTCTGGCCTGAAAGCCCCTGGCATTGTTACAACCCCCTGACCTAAACTCGCGCTCTCCCCTCAGCTCCCCCGCTTAAAGGGCCCCACACATAAACCGCGGTGGGGACAACCCCGCTTCGGGTTTCACTCAGATAACTCTTCTGACGCCGGACTGGCACCACTGCCGCCCCCTGTGGCCAATCGTTAGTGCTCGCTGTTAACCAAGGTTGGGGTTCGAGCCCACCCAGGACGCTGGATTTTGCCTACACGCGGAATAACGGCTCGCTCACCCTGCTTCAAACACCCGGAGGCAAACCAACCTCGCTTGCTCGCAGCAGGAGTCATTGCAGCGACCCATTTTATTTGCTTGCCGCCCCTTCAGCACTACCCGTTCACACCCTATCCGCTGCCAGACGCCAAGCCGCACCTGTTTGGAATGGCTGAGCCCTGCCTCCCCGCCACACTGAGAAAAAATACCGAGTCCACTAGACCGCTCCCGGATATGTGTTGCCCACCTGTGACTGACGCTCAAACGTTTTCATGGGAGGGAAGGACACGCCAGTATATACTGTTTTTATAATATATATATTTTTATATAATATATATAAAGCAATGATAAAATTGTTGGTTTTTATTCGCCCCCAAAGAATGGGACCCCACTTGATTTCCCCCGAGCCCTTTTCTGGACAGATCCCAGACCGTGGGGGCCCCCGGGGGGGCTCCTGGGCCCCC
>NW_024383068.1:0-2301 GCF_016835505.1 Polypterus senegalus | reverse complement strand
CCATGTCTAATTTCATAGGTATTGCAGGCTGCAGCCAAACCCTTCTCACCTGGATAGGTGGTGGGGGATTGGCTGGGTAATCTTAGAGGTTATATTTGAGCAGTTGCTGACCAATAGGGGCAGACAGTGGACCTAAAGGCCAGGTACAGTTAAACACTGCTGAGCTATAGAAAGAACAGTTGCTTTGTAAATATTTTTTTTTCTTTTTGTACATAAGTATCTTCGAGTGATGGTGGATATACAAATATACATATTTGGTTTTGGGATCGGTGCCATAATGTTCCTTAATGCATATCTTTACAGCATTGCAGCTGGTTTTATATAATTTTAATGGTTTCTTGATTAATCTCACCAGCTGATATCGTGATGAATTGTCATTGGCTTCGCTATCCAGAAGGAGTGTGTGCTTGACCCCAGTGTTGCAGGAAACCTCAACTGAATTAAGGGGTGTCTATAATGGATGTTGGGACTGCAAGTATTTAAATGATAATTCAGTTAAATTCCTGCTGTTTTATTTGTTACATTATCATGTTTTTTCCATCTATGCTTGGATATTTTAAAGAATGGAATAAAAAATGAAAGTCAATCATGAAATACATCGATCAGGTTTTAGGTTTTTATTCCCACCTTGTATTTTATGTATCTAGAATATGTTCTGGACTACACTATCCAAAAATGCATAAAACAGGTACAGTAAATTCATGGATTAATAGATATTGGGTTGTGCAGCTTTAGGTGCTGCTTTATCATAGATTCAGATACCCAGGTTTGAGCACAGCACAGTCACTTTGTGTAACTTTCATGTTCTATGTTGTTGCTGGTTTTCTCTTTATTAATTTTGGTGCCCCCGTAACCCACAGGGCTATAGACTACAGTCCATGTCAGCCTATGCATAAGTCCAGTCATGGGCATTTTTGTATTACATACAGTAAATTCTGGTTATTAGGTTTCTCATAAGCAACCATAAACCAAAATGAAGAAGGAAAAGTGTCTGAGTGGGTAGGAGGCGCAGGACTGAGCTGTAGGGAGAAGTTTGGTCAACCACATTAACCCTGCATAGAAGTTAGAAAAGGTGAAAATAAGAAAAAGAAGAAATTTATACCATTGTTAGTCATTTTTGTTTCACTTTTTTTCACAAAAAGTCAATCATTTTAGAGAAATACAAAATGCAAAAATGAAAGAAAGCCTGCCAATACATCCCAATTGCTATGCGTACGTATTTTTTTTCCAAGATAGTCTTGCTGAGTGATTCCTCTCTAGTGTCCACATTTACTATGTGCCGATCCAGCAGTGATGATCCACAAAAGGCAGCTTTGAGCACTTGCCATTATGAGCTGACAACCTGGCAGACATCTTGCATTGTAAAAAAAATTGCTGTTTGTATGTTTATTAGGCTGCATGTGTCCGATGAATTCATTTTTTATAATTCTTTAGATTTAGGACAGATATCGGCACACAATTATATAAGATTTTAATTGCTAGCAAAATTAATTTGAACAGTCAAAACAAAAAATAGGATACTAGCTGAAAATCAAAATTGAGTTACTTTTACCTGCAACCTGAACACAGACTTAATAGTTGCTAGCAGTATATGGATTCAAGTGCACTATCATGCATTTTTCAGTTAGTTTTTACCATTGCAACTTTTCTCTGTCATTGGTCTAGAACTGGCAAGGCACTGATGGTACTGCCTGTCTTTAATTCCATCAGAGTCAGCGCCTTTAAACTCTCATGTGGTAGGAGAGCTTGGGAGAAAACTACAGCATATGGAAGCCTCTAGTCTATTGCTTTATTATGCAATGTCTTGACTTTGTAAAGCCTGTAGGCCTTAACCTAGTTCGCTGCTTTATTTGGTGGGTTTAATATTATGAATTACTATCTGCATAAGCCCGTGCTGTAAAAACCCCAGGCTCCTAGAAACCATGGATTGTGGCACTTTAATCAATTGCATTGGTTGTGTATTAGCGGCTCCTCGTCAGTTTCGTTTTGCAGACGTGTTCGCCTCCTTTGTCTATGAGCTGCTAAGCTAGTTTTTCTCTCCTCCGAGGTTTCATATTGTCGATGTGCTTGACTTGCTTGTGTTTCAGTGGCGGCGGTTTCACTTTGGCGACAGAGTCACTTTCTTTGCGCTTCACGCTATAGTGTTGCTCTTCCAGGCTGCCCTGCACTTCTGGGCCAGACTGACAGACACACTCACTTCCACGTGTAGACGTTTATATATAAGATATCAACAAATGTTGTCATTAGTAAGGTTAATGCATGGTTCTTGGCTTTCATTTGACTCTGCTGGGATTGGCTCTA
>NW_024383067.1:0-21895 GCF_016835505.1 Polypterus senegalus | reverse complement strand
AAAAAACAATCCATTTCATTGGGGATGGGTTAAAATTTTCCCCAAAACACAATAAATTTCACATAATATTCTTAATTTCATTTGGGCTGCAATATGAGTTTCAAAGTTCACTTATTGGATTTGCTTTTGATATTTTCTCTCAAATCTTATCTGGAAGAATGGACTCAAAAACTGGAAAGAAGGTACCAGGGATGTTGGGATGTCAATATGATGGTGGAATACTGCTGGGTGAGTCATAGGAATGCACCAGGTAAAGATTACAAACAACTGGCCACCAAACAGTTTTGGATCAAAGTACTAAGAAGTGACAAAGTGGCCACCAAACAGTTTTGGATCAAAATACTAAGAAGTGACAAAGACCACAGAGGTTGAGTAAATCTAAGAGTATGTATTGCTGTCTTCTTTACATATAGTCAGTCATTTTCTAAACCATTTTGTCCTAAACAGTGGTGCAAGGGTGTTGGAGCCATCCTAGCAGCCATATGGCACAAGGCAGGAACAAACCCTGGAGAGGACGCCTAATCCCATCACAGGGCAAACACACACCCACCCACCAATGTCAATTTAATGACCAATCCACCTAAGTTGCATGTCTTTGGACTATAGAAGGAAACCAGAATGTCACCCTCTTTAAATATAAATTGTTATAATATTAGACTGACTAAATATTTTCAGTCAGTCAGTCAGTCATTTTCCAACCCGCTTATATCCTCAACACAGGGTCATAGAGGTCTGTTGAAGCCAATCTCAGCCAGCACAGGACACAAGGCAGGAACAAACCCTGGAGAGGACGCTAGTCCATTGCAGGGCAAACACACACACACCCACCAATGTCAATTTAATGACCAGTCAACCCAAGTTGCATGTCTTTGGAATATGGAAGGAAACCAGAGTGTCACCCTCTTTAAATATAAATTAAAATATTAGACTGACTAAATATTTTCAAGTTAAACTTATTTAGAACATATATATGAATAAATTGTGCAATTAGTTTAATTTTAATATTACTTTTCAGTTTTGAATAAATGTGATGCATTGAAATATTCCAATATTTTTCATTGTGTTCTAAATGAAAATAAAAATAACTATTCACAATCAAAACATGTTTTAACGAGTTTAATTTTACATATGTATTATTGTTGCATTGCCCCACCTACAGGTGTGAACATTTGTCTCAGTTATTTATTGAAATTTGAGGATCTTTGTACAAGAGGGAAAATCAAGAATGCTGGAACGTTTTCAATACTAACAGTTGTGTACTAAATGCAACAGATTAAGGGTAATGTTATATCATTTAAAAATAATGTTTTATCTTTCCAGTTTCTCATTTGGGCAACATCAGTTAACCAGCTGGTATTCATTAAAATCCGTACACGGAAGCAACAGTGCATGCGACGTAAGTAGGTGGGGAACGTCTTTCTGTGACGTAAGCACGTTACTGTTGTTGTTCTGGTGACGCTCCATGTAGATCAGTGGTACCGGGGTTTGTGCTGCTGTTCACGTTATACGTATATTTATATACATACATATATTTAGTTTAAACAGCTTCAAGTATGGCCTTCCTGCATCGGGCAGAATATCGATAAAGGATCAAATCGATCCCGCCGTTGTGAGTGACAGTGAAAACAGCATTGACATAGACGAGAGAATTAGAGCACATTACGAGTCGTGACGAGGCAGGTACGGCCATTCCACTTCATTCACCGTGGACTTTTGGCTTGATAGGTAAGTGAATTTTTCACGAAATGTGAATGTTATCTCAACTGATAGTATTAATTTTTTGAATTACTCTATTTTGTATGTTTATGGGAAGGTCAGTACTCTGCCTATTGAATACAGTAGAAAAGGACAGATGCAAAACCAAGTATATATGACGGCCTGCAGTGTAACGCATTATTTATTTGTAATTCGGCATTTTTCATTGTTAGAATACTAAACTCTGTGCCATATTCTCAGTAAAAATGCGTATTGCAGTGACAATTGGTTTTGTTTACCGAATCCCACTATATAGGCAAATCACTTCATATATGGTTTGTCTGGAGGCAATTTCTGTCTTTCGGTTTTGATTGTAATTCAGTTGGTGGCAGATACACTAGTGTATTGGCTGGGTTATTGTCCATTCAGTAAATCGGAAAACTCCATATAATCTGAATTTGTTCATTCTTAAACGAATGTGTTAGGAAATTTGGCAGGATACTGTCCCCGAGTTCAAAGTGTATTACTCTGCGATGCTCTGCCTGCGGATATTGAACGTTATTCAATTCACAACGTACTTTCTGTAGTGGTTAGTTTAGAGGATCACCTGTCTCCCCAAAGTTCTTGAAACTATTTAAAAGACGCTACTGTTGAAGTTCGTTTTGTGTTTGCATTGCCGATTTACAGTATAATGTTTATTGCATTTTCCTATTTCAGTGTTTCGGAGATCACTGTATCATCGGTTCATTTTCATTTCCTTCTTTTCGTTTCCGGCATTTTCAGAGGTGTAACTTTTGGAACTATGAATAATACTAAACCAGCAGAGTTTCAGAATCACATATTTGAGATGAGTCTGGCGTAATCAGTTTAGGGAAGGGTCTCTGCTCAGTCTGAGCTACTGTGGCTGCAGGTTTTCATTCTAACCTTTTCTTATAGTGACCAGATTTGCTGCTAATTAACTCCTTGCATTAATTTTAATTGAAGCACACCTTAAGACTCGGCCCCTAATTATTTCTTTTCCTTATTTAGCAGCCAAACAATATTAAGACACAAATGAGCCAACACATAAATAACAACCTGTGTCCTTCACACAATGACTGAAAATAAAGAAAGGCTAAGGCCTCAGTAATGTTGATCTGCTCAGGTCCACAAAACATTTTGACAGTGCACTTAAAAAGAAAATCAACAGTTTTGGAAATGTTGCCATGGCGAATGAGCACCATGGAATTAAATAATGGGTTTAATTAGCAACAAGAATTGGCATCAAGTTAAGAAACTAAATGAAGGTTGGAGTTTGAGTCTCCAACTTAGTTGGTCATCTGTTGGCTTACTTCACATCAAAGTTATGTTTAGGTGCTGTGTAAGGAAAAAAGAATCAATTCAGCAGTCAAAGTCTCAAAAAAGTCAATTTTTAAATAAAGGAAATAGTTAATTAGGAGCAAAAACTGGACACTATTAAGAAAAGAGTTGAATGAAAACTTGCAGCCACAGTAGCTCTCCAGGACTAGAGTTGAGATCCCTGGCTTAGTGTTTACCATTGAAATTCAGTTCAATATATTTTTGTATAGCCCCTACATTAAGGCAGATCACGTGACAAGTTCTCGTGTAAAATGCAAGTAGAGATGTCAAAAATGGCAGAATTTTTGTTTGACACCAATACCAATACAATTTTCAATACCAAAGCAAAACATTGAAATCCCTTTCAGTTAAATTGTATTTATCTTTAAGTGCCTTAATTATTCAAGTTAACAATATTGTGTAATTTTCATTTAATATAATATAAAATATATAAATATACTACTAATATTAGTACTGTTTATCAATCAAGTTGTAGCCCAGCTATCATTTAACTAAACAGGTTTGGGCATTTGTAAATATCAAATTACATTGCAAGACATGAATTTAATTTGTGATTGACATAGGGATTTCTCATATAACAGTGAATTGGGGATGTTATAATCGGAGGGGCTACTATTAGCATAGGGTTTATAAAGAAAGATGTCATCATGGACTATGTGATTTTATTTTACCATGTATACATTCTAATTTTATTGTTTAACATTTTCTTCCAGTGACTGAAAAATGCAGCTTAAAATCAATACTAAAAAGAAAAACTGTCTTTACAGTTGAATTATTGGTTCAAGGACAATTCAAGATATTTTAATTTAAATATTCTTTAAAGCTATTTTAGTAACAACATGCTTTAAAGTCTAGTTTGTCAGATAATCAAGTACCCTGGTAGGTTTGTAACATTTACTTATGTAAGCTTTATATTTACATTATTAGCTGGTAAAAAAATAACTTACTAAATATTAATATTTCATGGATGAATCAAATCTACAAATTTCAAATGCTGCAAACTACTGTCCCTTCCTTTTACATTTGTTCAAACTTTAATGCTTCCTTTAGGGAAATTAACCTTGTCTCTTATTAAAAAAGAAAATCTTGTGATGAGGTATGATCTTCTGAAAGGACACTTCAGAGAGGCAGAGACACTTTAAGTTCCTGTGACAGGGTCAAGTCAGCATACTGACATCCATTGAAGCATGTTCCCGGAGATGGTGACCTAGGCAAGGAAAGTAATAATCAGCCCAGAACAAGTGGGAATTGAAAACCTTGCAGATCCAAAGCGCAGAAATAAAAGACAAAGAGTAAAACACACAGTAGAACTTCATAAAGACATTCAAAACATTGGCACCATACACATGTAGAGCAGGTTAGATTATGAAAGCAGTGGAATTTGAAAGGCTCAAACAAAACCTAGGCACCCATTCACACCGAAACAATATGATAGTACAAAATTCTAAAGTGTCAAAAAAAAGAGAGTATAGATCGCATCGTAAAACAAATAGAAATTATTACTAGGTGAAATAACAGAACAGCAAAAGAGATTGAATATATAGACAAAGGTGATATGTCAGAAGTATGTAGATACTGTAAGGCTTTAAAGTTTAAGTCAGAGACTTGTAGATCATCTAATTCATGTTGCCATCAGGAAAAGTACTGCTGCTTTCTCAATAAGGTGGCTTTCTGAAAGAATTCAAAGATTTGTTGTTCGAAAATGAAATCCACAAGCACTACAGGCAAAATATCAGTGTCTTCAATAATCTTTTCATGTTACCATAAATCAGTGAAAACGTTGATTTACACAATAATGGACCATACGCTATGAGAATCTGTGTTCCCAACAATTATAACTACAAGTTTAATTTAAAAAAATTTGGTCAGGTGTATCTTTATGATCACGTAAGAAGTTATGCGACATAGAATCGAAAGATTTAAAATGATCCAACGTAATAGAAATTATATAGAAAATAATGGGTACAAATCCATACGTCCAAGTGTATCCACTTAAACAAAATTTATCAGCAAAACACAGATAAAGAAATTTTCTTGGATTTCTATATGAATCCTGTAGGTCACAGTCACATTTATAATAAACCCACATGAGACAAATTGTCAGCAAAAATAATTTCAAGACGGAGATATCAAAGACAGAGTAGATATTCGTGTATATCCAAAGGCAAAGCATGATTCGCTATTAATGTCAAATACTAGCTACATGCCGCCTTTACTTTTCCTTTTCCTTTCCCTAGATGCATAAACCCCATGGTTGTACAATATGAAACAAAGCATTCAGAAAATGAATAACACCTAAAATATTTGGGTCAAAATTATCAATATGTTCCCATGTATTTAACCCACTTCGTCATCTAACGTCTATCACATTGCATTGTTAATGCATATGTAAATGTCACAGCTAATCGCTCTCTTCTTTATTAAATGGAACCCAAGCTAAACTTAGAATGGGACATATGCAAGGTGTCATTGATCATGTTCAAAATTCAAATATCAATACGTCAGAAAAATTTCCCAAAATAGATAAAGCAGTAATATTACCATCATCATATAAAAGGTAGTCCAAGAGAATTGCAAACAGTTATATCATGATGCAGTGCAATATCCAGATCTATCGGTTGGCCAGATTTATTTTTACAATGACGTGTAAATCCACAAATGGCCAGAAATCCTCTGCTTCTTGAGAACAATGCCACCGGCTACATCGGCTCTGGATATTCTCCTCGTAAGTAAATATTTTATCAGAAAGTCTTATTTTTATTGAATGAACTCAAACAGTGTTCGGGCAAAAGGAGATCTTGATATGCTATTCGTATTAAAACGTAACAGTTTCCGGAGAATAGATTTGCAATGGCAAATTAACAAATTCCCCCAAAGGGCAAACATTTGAAAAAGTCAGCCATTTGTAAGAGAGACAAAAAATCATATTCACTCACAACCAGTTATACATTGCATGATCCTGCTGTAAGACCAAAAAAAGGAGTCAAAATTCAATGTGATCTTGAAGAACAGTTCATTCCAAATATTGTTTTACTGAAGTTTCAAAATGAAAAGTGAACCTAATGCATATATAAAAATTCCTATGAAAAGCAAAAACTTCAAATTGTATTTGACAGGACCAAACCCAGGTTGGCGAGCTGTAAGGGCAATGCCCTTAGTCTCTTTTAAATTAATCTATATTTAAGAAGAACTCGCAACAGCAATCACTTTTCTGTTCAGATTGTCATGATTGTACAAACCAGAATGAGAATGTTAGTGGGCTGCTGTTAGTGTACCAATTAACTGTAATTTAGAGACTGCATTACATTTATCAATGTACTGTTCAAAGATGCATATACAAAAAATGTTTTTTTTCTACATTTATCAACGTTAGGGTATACTATTGTGCAGTCATTTGTCTTCAAAAAGAAAACAACTGACACATATTTAGCATTTGTAGATTTGTATTCAGTATGATGTTTTCCTATACTGCTTTAACTTGGTGTCACTAGTGCGTCTGTTAAGTCTGAGACACATGCATTAAAGCAGTGGTCCCCAACCTTTGACCACTTTTACTAGAAGCAAATTTTAACATGGATGAGTGGGGGAGGTCTCAGAGTGGCAGTTTATACACAATTTACATTACATTTCTATTATTATTAAGTTATAATATCGTAATAGAAATTATAGAACTTACCTATAATGCAGAACAGTGGAGTCCTGAGCTTGTTTTCCTGCAACCAGATGATCCCATTTAGGGACAATGGAAGACAGTGACACACAAAGTGTGTTGCTTATGTTCAGCTCCACTCTGTAATCTCGCTTTGTTGCTGCCACTGCAGAAAATGCCTGCCTCAAAGATAGGATGTTGGAAATGGAAGCAGACTTTTCAGTGCTTTTGTGCAACCTCAGGATATTCCACCTTGACTTTAATCCAAAATGTATAGAGATTTGAATTTGTCTCAAAAATACTTTTAAGGCCACCATCATTTGCAACCTCAAACAGTTGATCTTCTTCATACAAGTTGATTCACCTGGTTTATTCACAAATGGTTCAGATCCATTCCTTCCCATTCTGGGGGCCTTTGTGGTTGGGAATAATGCTCAAACTCTATTGAAAGCTGAGATAGGTGATCATACACCAGCTGGGAGAAAGAAGGCCCTGGATTGGTATCTTTAACAACCTCTGCTAACGTTTGAACCCTATCAAAAATCCCAATGTTCACTCATCGCCCCATAAATCAAGTTTGGCTTTGAAAGCAGCCATTGCCTCTGCCCCACGTGCTGATGCTCCACCACTGCCTTAGATTTTCCTCTCAGGCTCTTCCAGCCTGGCTGGATACTGAGTCGGCAGAGTGGGTAAAGGTGGGTGCCCAATAGTGCCTGTATGCCTGGTCACATTGTGAGGTTTCTGAACTTGAATGTTGTCCTGTTGGACGGAGGTCCCAAGAGAGTTTAGAAACCTCAGATTTTCTTGAATGAGTGCTGAATTAATAGGAATGTTTCTTGAACGAGCATCACTGAACCACATAAAAACTGTCTTCAAATGCAGCAGTTCGCATATGTTTGCAACCCAAGATTTTTCTTTTTTTTTTTTACCTATAACTAAGACATGCATTGCATTTGTCATTCCAACAGATTGCACATCACAAACATTAACACTATTATCGTTTTTTAGTGTCTCCTGTTTCTATAGGAGGGTGACAATGAGTTAAGTTCCAATGGATGTTTTTCAAATGTTGATGAGCAATAAGCAAAGGTACAGTGGTGCTTGAAAGTTTGTGAACCCTTTAGAATTTTCTATATTTCTGCATAAATATGACCTAAAACATCATCAGATTTTCACTCAAGTCCTAAAAGTAGATAGGGAAACCAGTTAAACAAATGACAAAAATATTGTACTTGGTCATTTATTTATTGAGGAAAATGATCAAATCTATACTAATAAAAGGCAAAGCCCTCACTGACTGACTGACTCATCACTAATTCTCCAAGTTCCCGTGTAGGTAGAAGGCTGAAATTTGGCAGGCTCATTCCTTACAGCTTCCTTACAAAAGTTGGTAGGTTTCATTTCAAATTCTACTGTAATGGTCATAACTGGAAGCTATTTTCTCCATTCACTGTAATGTAGTTGAGCTCGAAGCGTGGGATGAGTTTTGTGTGACATCATCACGCCTCCGACGCCATCACATGAACTGACTGTCAACGAGGTGAGAAAACCAGGAAGAGCTCCAAAAAGCGCTGAAGAAAACATGCATTATACAATTGAGAAGGCAGCGAAACAATAAGAAGCGAGCAAAGCATATAACCATATTCATGAGTGCTGCTACTGGAAACAAAGAAAGGGTTTAAACCAAAAGTTTAAATTAAGTTCATAGACAAGGCTGGCTGGGCGTTGTCATGCCCACACCCACCGGGATACAAGTTTAATAAGAGGATGCAGGATAAAAACGAGTTTTGATCACTTGTAACTAAGTTAAAATTGCGTGAAAGGCTGTGTTTATCAAATCCGAGAGACTGTGTTTGTGGGGATTGACAGTTAAGGCGGGTGGGAGTCACCTCATCATCTCCCCCCCCATTCACCTTCATTTCGTCTGAGCTGAGCTCAGCTTGTACGTTGCCCAAATACTCACGAAAAATCCAAAAGTTAATACACCGTTTGTCTCTAAGTTCTCCACTGAACCCTCCAGGCACTACTACTGAAAAGGTTACATTGACAATCTGTTACGTTATTTGTAAAAGTTTTTTCTAGCACAAGCACAGCTGAGAAGCCGATGCATTTCAAAAAGCTAAAAATCAATAAATCACACTTTGCAATACAAGCAAAGGGAATTATGCAATGCATGATTTCATGGTACACCGATTACATTGATCAGTCTTCATTCATTTACCGCACACCCTTGGTTTGAAAGAATGAGAAAAATATGCGTTAACACGAAAAACAGATCACCAATTGAAGCTTTATGAATAATCGTTTACATCAATAATTGTTTTGGAAAGATACTCGTGTCATCCTCCTTCCATTTTTTAATTTTTCCCTACTACCATGATTAAATGAACGGTAAAAAGTAAGAGCGGCGAGGGTGACTTATTCAGGCAGGCAGGCGACAGCTCAATAGCTTGAATTTGGGTTAAGAGGTTCTGTTTAGTAGAAATAACTTTGTTAGGATAGTTGAATTTAGTCTTTAAATTCTATGGTAAAGAAAATGTTATGCAATGATTTACATTTAACTATAAAAGTCAAAACTTGATTACTGTATATAAAGTCAAGTCGGGAAAAAATAAATCAAAACTTGAATATATAAAGTCAGGCTGGAAATATAAAGTCAAAACTAATATATAAAGTCATTCCAAATATATAAAGTCAAAACCCAGTATATAAAGACAGCGTTGGTTTGAAATATAAAGTCAGCGTTGGAATATATAAAGTCACTGGAAATATAAAGTCAAATCTTTAATATAAAAGTCAGCTGAAAAATAAAGTAAGGCTGGAAATCCATCCATTTCAACAACAACAAACAACAACAACAATATTTATTTATATAGACATTTCATACAAACAGTAGCTCAAAATGCTTTCTATTAAAGAATAGAAAAATAAGACACAATTATAAAACAAAATAAATCAACATTAATCGAATAAGAGTAAGGTTCAATGGCCAGGGGACAGAAAAACTCCAGACAGCTGGAGAAAAAAAAAAATCTGTAGGGATTCCAGACCATGAGACCGCCCAGTCCCTCTGGGGCAAATGGATGTACAATGTACAATGTAGTCATATACATGATGTTAATCATTAACTAATCATTATATTTCAACAGTATCTTTATGTGTCTATAAATGTTATACTGCTAACCTGAGACAATTTAAATTTAGTGCATTTTACCAAATACGACATGAAACAGAACCTTGCACTGTCAAAGTTAATAATATCCAGCC
Organism: Polypterus senegalus; assembly: GCF_016835505.1. NCBI lineage: Eukaryota > Metazoa > Chordata > Cladistia > Polypteriformes > Polypteridae > Polypterus > Polypterus senegalus. The sequence continues at coordinate 11,925 of NW_024383067.1, read as the reverse complement.
ACTTTAGCACCGCACAGAGTCTTGGGGAGGCAGTGGCTAGCCTGGTTTCCAGGGCACAGAGTGTAACACTATTTCACTACATCACCATATTCACACACACTTCTCACAGTCTAGTAGATTTATAGTCTCATTACTGTCACATGAACAATGAATTTTTAGTTGCAATTGCTAGTCAACGTGTCTTCACCTCGTCATGAATAATTAGTTGAACTATAGTATGTTAACTCAACTCTTCTGTCTTCCTTACCTTAAAAATCTCAGAACACATTTGTCATACCCTAGTAGAAAATGCTTATACCATATGTGGTAAAGTTTCCACTACTGTACTTTTGTCCACTCGATAAGGACAATACTGCATCAATATAGAGTGGCTAATGAACCTACAGTAAGATGTACATTATCTGGACGCTGGTCAAATTGCATACCACATAAACTCACTGACCATGGGATAACGGAAAAACTCACAGTGGAAAAAGGTAGGACCAGAAATTCAACAAAGTGTATCAGGAGTCAAAAGTGATTATTTAAAAAAAAAAAAAAAATTTCAACTCAACTGAATTGAATTTAATTCAAAATTCAACCTGCTGAATCGACCACAGGTCCGGGGTCTGTGACAATCCCAGCCAACACTGCAAGGAGGAACCAATCCTGCAGGCACATGCATCATTTTCAAAACATTAACTGAACAGTGTTTTTAATTTATTTTCTAATATGTTTTTGTTCACTTAGTTCAGTTCAGAGTCGCTTTCAATCAATAGATTTTGACTTTGACTTTATATATTCAGGAATGAGTTGTTATACCTGATGTTGACTTTATACAATCGAATGACTTTATAAATTTGACGCTTGACTTTATATATTCAGGTTTTGAGTTTATATATTCAACTTTTGACTTTTATATACTCAGAAACAAGTTTGACTTTATATATACCGCTATCTGACTTTCTATATTCAAGTTTTCACTTTTTATATATTCCCGCATGACTTTATATATTCAGATTTTCACTTTATATACAGTAATCCTCCTATCAGCTTTGACTTTCGTGGTTTCACTTATCGCGATTTTAAATGTAGCACATCTAAATATATATCACAGATTTTCTGGTTCATGGATTTTGCAGACAGTGGTCTTTAATTGTATGCTACACGCTCTCAGTTTGTTTGCCTGTTGATTTCTTACAAGGGACCTTATTGGCAGATGGCTTAGAAGCTACCCAATCAGAGCATGTATATATATTAACTAAAACTCCTCAATGCTATAAGATATGCATCCCCGGAGCTTGTTTGTTGTCTCGCCTCTATCTCACCTCTGACATTCTCAGCCTTGACGGAGGGGCTGAGCAGAGGTGCTGTTTGCTTAAAAGATACTGACGCCCTCTAAAAAATGTTGCTTTATTGTGGTGCTCGGCATATTTAAAAGCACAAAAGCACATGTATTGATTTTTGATTGTTGCTTTAATCTCGCTCTCTCTCACGTTTCTGCACCTGACGGACATGTAGCAGGGGTGGTTTGACGGAGGCTGTTGTTAGAAGATACTAAACGCTCCTATAAAATGCAGGCAAACTTAAAAGCACAAGTATTATTTTTGATTGTTTGCTATTCTTTCAGCTCTCTCTCTCTCTCTCTCCTCTAAATTCTCTGCTCCTGAAGAGAAGATCTATTTGCATTCTTTAATTAGAGAAAGAACTGTCATCTCTGTCTTGTCATAGAGAACAGTTTAAATTTTTTTGACTAAAGGGTGTTATTTCATGTCTAGAGGGCTCTAATAATGTTAACAGTGTGGAGAGTTTATAAGGGCTTAAAATATAAAAATAACTACACAAACATATGGTTTCTACTTAGCAGATTTTCATCTATCTATGTATACCTGACTGACTTTATATATTCAGGTTCTGACTTTATATATTGAATGACTTTATATATTCAAGTTTTGCTTTATATATTCTGATGCAACTTTATATTCACAAAATCAATTTATTGTTTTGGCAACCCATAGTATGTGTGTGTGTTCTCTCTCTCTCTCTCTCTCTTTTTTTTCCTATCTCTATCTCTATCTCTATCTCATCCCCTTCTCTATCTCTATCTCTATCTCATCTCTATTTTATCTCTATCTCTATCTCTATCTCTATCTCTATCTATCTCTCTTCTTATTATATATATATATATATATATATATATATATATATATATATATATATATATATATATTTTATTTTTAAAGCAACACTCATGACAATTTAAAAAAACATTACATTGTCAATCATATTACGTTATTTTTAAAAATTTTTCCTTTTTTTTCCTTTCTCCGCTGCCAAGTCGGGTATCTTCTATATATAGATATATATATATATAAAACACGAGGTGGCAGAAAAGTAATGAAAACTGATTTTTATTTACCAAAGTTTTTTTTTTTTTTCAAACATCAAGTTATCTCCTTCAAGTAGGTTCCTTGGGCAGCTACACACCGATGGAGACGTTGTTCCCACTGTTGGTACGCTGGAAGTCTTCAACCGGTAGGTTTTTCAGCATGTCCGTTACACTCTTTTGGATGTTTTTTAAAGTCTAAATAAAAGGGGCGTTTTTCAGTTTAGGAAAAAGTCAACGGATGAGGTCAGGTGAAAAAGGGGGCTGGGAAACCCACAGGAATGTTTTTTTCGATTGTCCTTCTGCCCCAATTTGAGGTTTTTGGACCATTTTGGCACAGACCTTTCACGCAAATGTTCAGTCAAAATTTGATGAACGGTAAATCTGTTAAAATTTTAACGGTTCACTCAACTTTCCCCAAGTTAAGACGGTCTGATCTCACAAGAGTGTTCACGCTTCAGTTTTCATTGGTTCTTGAAGGCCTCCTGAAAACTTGAGCTTGGGAAAAGAATGTTCCCATAGGCCTGTTTTAACTTTTCAAACGCCACACTTGCCGATTCTCCAAGCTTAACACAAAATTTAATGGCACAACGTTGTCAAATTCCTGTTCCATTTTAATGGCCAACAAAAACACAACTTCGCTAATAGCAGTCACACAAAACACTAGTTAAGGAGGGGGTTGGAACTCGCATGAGCTATGGGAGGGTACTGATACCGTGCTCATCGGGACAACAGCGCGCGTTGCCAGATCGCTTTCAGTGTTGCAGTCTCATTACTTTTCTACCACCGTGATATATATAGATATAGATATATAATTATATATATATAGAATAGATAGATGATATATATATTAGATAGAAAATATAGATATATAGATAGATATATATATAGATATAAAAGATAGATAGATGAATATAAAATATAATATAGAATATAGATATATAATAGAAATATAGATATATATATAGATGTATAGATAAAAGAACAACACTCTTTTCAATGACAAAACAATTACATTAACAATCGTTTCGTTTTTTTAAATTTTTCCTTTTCTTTTCATAACTTCTTTAACATTCTTCTCCGGGGCCGAGCCGGTATTCTGCTAGTATTACATATTTGTGGAGTGGCAAAAGTACAAACCGGATTCCAAAAAGTTGGGACACTAAACAAATTAGAATAAAAACTGAATGCAATGATGAGGAGATGGAAATGTCAATATTTTATTTGTAATGAACGAGATGACAGATCAAACATTTAATCCGGGAAATGTATCATTTAAAAGGAAAAAAATATGTTGATTCAAAATTTCACGGTGTCGACAAATCCCAAAAAAGTTGGGCAAGTAGCAAAGAGGCTGGAAAAGTAAATTTGAGCATAACCTAAGAGCTGGAAGACCAAAACACCAATTAGGTCAATTGGGCAGATTTGGATAAAAAGAGCTTCTCAGAGTGGCAGTGTCTCTCGAAGGCCAAGATGGGTAGAGGATCACCAATTCCCACAATGTTAGCAGAAAGATGGGGGAGCAATATCAGAAATGTTACCCCGCAAAAATGCAAAACTTTGCATCTATCATCATCAACTGTATAAAATCATCCAAGATTCAGAGAATCTGGAACAATCTCTACGGGTCAAGGCCAAAACCATACTGATGCCCGGATCTCCGGGCCCTAAACACTGCACCACAAACAGGAATGCTACTGTAAAGGGGAAAACACAGAATGGGCTCAGGGAAAACTTCCAGAAACCATTGTCAGTGAACACAATCCACCGTGCCACCCGTTTCCAGCTGAAACTCTACAGTGCAAAGAAGAAGTTTCTAGCAAGAGCCACAAGCCAGGCGTTGTCACTGGCTAGGGATCATTTAAAATGGAGTGCAAGAATTAGCAGTTTGAAGGTGAAATTAGAGTCGGGTGTTTTCAATCACTGGGATGACAGTCGGTGTGAGTGGGCCCCCTGTGTTTTTAAAAGAACAGGGATTTATCAAAGTCTGCTCTTCACAACACATGTTTGTGGGGGGTGTACCATGAAACGAACAAAGAATTTCTAGGGACCTAGATAAAGAGTTGTTGATCTCATCAGGCTGGAAAAGGTTACAGAACCATCTCTAAAAGTTTGGACTCTAGCAATCCACAGTCAGACAGATTTGTACAAATGGGAAATTAAGACCATTGTTACCTCCCCAAGGTGGTCGACCAACAAAGATCATTCCAAGAGCAAGGCGGGAATAGTCGGGGAGGTCACAAGGACCACAGGGCAACTTCTAAGCAACTGAAAGGCCCTCTCATTGGCTAATATCCATGTTCATGAGTCCACCATCAGGAGAACACGAACAACAATGGTGCACAAAGGCAGTGTTGCAAGGAGAAAGCCAGTTCTCCAAAAATAATTGCTTCGCCGCAGTTTGCTAAAGATCACGTGGACAATCCAGAAGGCTATTGGAAGAATGTGTTATGGGGGATGAGACCAAAATAGAACTTTTTGGTTTAAATGAAAGTGTTTCGTTTGGAGAACGGAAAACACTGCATTCCAACATAAGAACCTTATCCCATCTTGAAACATGGTGGTGGTAGTATCATGGTTTGGGCCTGTTTTGTGCATCTGGGCCAGGAGCTGCCTTCATTGATGGAACAATAATTCTCATTATATCAGAGAATTCTAAAGGAAAATGTCAGGACATCTGTCCATGAACTGAATCTCAAAAAAGGTGCGCAGCAGCAAAACGACCCTAAGCACACAAGTCATTCTACCAAAGAATAGTTAAAGAAGAATAGTTAATGTTTTGGAATGGCCAAGTCAAAGTCCTGACCTTAATCCAATCGAAATGATGGAAGGACCTGAAGTGAGCAGTTAATGTGAGGAAACCCACCAACATCCCAAGTTGGGAATTTTTCTGTCGGAGGGAAAGGGCAAAAATTCCTCCAAGCCGGTGTGCAGGAATGATCAAAAGTTACCAGAAACATTTAGTTGCATTTAATGCTGCAAAGGTGGTCACACCAGATACTGAAAACAAAGGTTCACATACTTTTGCCACTCACAAATATGTAATATTCGATCATTTTCCTTAATATAAAATGACCAAGTATATTATTTTGTCTCATTTGTTTAACTGGTTCTTTTTCTACTTTTTAGGACTTGGAGTGAAAATTGATGAAGTTTTAGGTCATATTTATGTAGAAATATAGAAAATTCTAAGAGGTTCACAAACCTTCAAGCACCACTGTATCACTGAAAACAACAGAAACAAAAACGGCAAAAACAGTGCGAGGAAAGTACGAAGAAAGAAGTTTTTTTTCTTTACAATGTTTTTAGTATGGGATTGTTGTGCAAATGTGCACAACTGAGCTGCGATCATGGATCTAACTGCTCTGTGGATGATTCATTCAAGCATTTCAAGGTCACTTCATTGTAATTGTTGTAACAAGATTTCTAGAGACTCATGTCATGATGGGAAAGTTTGGGACATAAAAATACTTCATTGTAATATTCTCTCACCTCGGTCTCATCAGTCTCGCGCTGCTGCAAAGCCCACCCGCCTAGCGTTCTGATAAGTGTCCTTAGTGAAGGGGCAGACTTTTGCTGTAGCCCCTCACTGAGTGAGTCTCCATTGTCTGCTGTACTCGTCTGCCGGTGTTGGGACCCTGCAGAAAGCATCTGAAAACACTACTCTACCTTTTTTTTTTTTTTTTTTTTAATTTGGTATTAACAAATGGAGTGGCTCATTTCAATGCCAGTGTACACAAGTTAGATAGCCACTTCATTTGTAATTTGTCTCAATATTAATTTACTTGATACAACTGTTGCACTGCCACTGATGCAGTTTATTATCCAATTCTCCAGTCTTATATGTGCAGTTGCAGTTAGAAAATGGATGGATGCTCAAATAGATATCTGTAATCACTCCAACCAGGGAATGGATTCAGTGCTCCATTCTTTATAGGGACTTTAGGGCATCTTATTTAAACTGATTCATCTTGCCATCTAAGTTAAACAATTACAACTCACATCAATAGGATAAATGTGGCAACAACAAAAAGCCTGTCAGTATGTGTGTTTTGTCCCCTCTTTTTAATAGCCATTATTCTGGCAGTTCACCAACCTCAAACAAAAAGCATTTACAGAAATCACTTATGCTTTTTGTCTTTTTGAGCTGTGTTAATACAGTGCAGTAACACTTGTAATAAAGACACAAATATCGATCAAGGTTTGGGGTTTTAGCCCTTATGCAACAGAAAGGTTGTAAGCGCTTCATACAAAACTCAAAGACACTGCAGGCGTTGTTTACGGTGTAGGCGTTTTGGTCTTTCTAAGGAAGGAAGGAAAGACAGATAAGTACACCGCCGACTCCCTGCTTGGGACGCTTTCTGAAGCAACGGTCGATCCACTGTTCCCCAAACACTCGTGTGACACACTTAAGCCATTTTTATGTGTAGTGCTTTACTCATACACTCAATTGCAGTTATTCATCAATGTGCATGATTTTTACAAGGGTACTACCAACAATGTAAAAAACTGTTATGTTTTTGGAATTTGGTATTGATTTGGTACTGAAATATTGGCTCTTGTGATACCCCTATATGCAGTTATAAATTTTACAAATTACTAAATACAGAATTAGTATCATTAGAGACAGATATGTTAAACCACATAGAAAAAAAACCAATTAACATGTAAACTAACAATATCAGTCCATTAATTAATTGTTAAACCTAAATAAAAGACTAAATTGTAAATTTTGATCTCTGACAAAAAGTAGTGTTACAATGTTAAGCTCTTCATATTAGCCTTTAGCAGTTTTATGCTTCTGGCTTGTTTTGGTCTTAGTTGTGAAATATAGATTTTCAGTTTGTCTGTAATTCCTAGGTAGCCCCTGTAATTCAGTTCTAATGCTAAAACCACCAGACCCTTGTAGGCATTCTACAAGACATATACATATGTGTACCATTTACAGGGTACTTTTGAGCATTCTTTCTTCTTCACAACATTGCAGGTAGCTGTAACATGCCTAGGCCAGAGAGCATTGGTGCCTAGTGCCACCACTAGGTAACGAGGAAAAGAAAAACAAAAATAGTGATTAGTTACCAGCTGTAAATGGCAACTAAAATGGCATTTTATGAAAAAAACTAATTTCCACCTCTACCCAAGTATGAGGAATGCTACTGATTTTAGCAATTTCTTTATTACGGCATGGCATATCACTAACAGTAAAGCATTACAGATTGGAGTATTTGTCATTTGTTTTTTAATTAATGCTTGGAGATAATCCAGAAGCACTGTCACTTGGATACTTTGTGTTCCATGATTGTAAATTGTACTGTATTTTATACAAATTGCAGTACAGTGTAAAAATATGTCTGTATATGTTTTTTATTTTCGCTTTATAGATCTTTACCTGGGACAACAGCAGCCGAGTGTGAATCAAATCTCAAAAAGACTCACAGTCCACACAGTACAGGTAGGAAAATGTATATGTGACAGATACCAGGTGAATTCTGATATCCCAATGTACAGTGCAGATGAAAGTATTCATGCGCATCACTTTTTACACATTTTGTTACATTTTAGCTTTATTCCAAAATGGATTAAAGTAATTTTTCAGAATTCTACACACAACACCCATAATGAAAACGTGAAAAAGTTTACTTGAGGTTTTGCAAATTTATTAACAATAAAAAATAAACTGAGGAATCATATGTACATAAGTATTCACAGCCTTTGCTTAATACTTTGTCGATGCACCTTTTGGCAACAATTACAGCCTCAAATCTTTCTGAATATGATGCCACAAGCTTGGCACCCCATCCTTGCCAGTTTCGCCATTCCTCTTGCAGCCCCTCTCAAGCTCCATCAGGATGGATGGGAAGCGTCAGTGTACAGCCATTTAAGATCTCTCCAGAGATGTTCAATCAGATTAAAGTGTGGGCTCTGGCGGGGCCCACCAAGGACACAGAGTTGTCCCAAGCCACCCTTTGATATCTTGGCTGTGTTCTTGGGTCGTTGTCCGTGAAAGATGAACCGTTCCCAGTCTGAGGTCAAGAGCGGGGAGCAGGTTTTAGCCAGGATGTCTCTGTACATTGCGCAGTCATCTTTCCCTTTATCCTGAGTAGTCTCCCAGTTCCTGCCGCTGAAAAACATCTCCACAGCATGATGCTGCCACCACCATGCTTCACTGTAGGGATGGTATTGGCCTGGTGATGGCGGTGCCTGGTTTCCCAAACGTGCGCCTGGGGTTTACACCAAAAGTTCAATCTTGTCTCATCAGACCAAAAATTTTGTTGAGAGTCCTTCAGGTGCCTTTTGCAAACTCCATGGCAGCCATGTGCCTTTACTAAGGAGGCTTCCGTCCGCCCTCCAAAACAGGCCTGATTGGTGGGTTGCTGCAGAGATGGTTGTCCTTCTGGAAGGTTCTCCTCTCCACAGAGGACCTCTGGGGCTCTGACAGGTGACCATCGGTTCTTGGTCACCTCCTGACTAAGGCCTTTTCCTGATGGCTCAGTGGATGGCCGGGCCCGCCCCTAGGCAGTCCTGGTGGTTTGAACCTTCCACTACGGATGATGGGGGCCACTGTGCTCATTGGGACCTTCAAAGCAGCAGAAATTTTTTTGTAACCTTCCCAGATTTGTTTCTTGAAACAATCCTGTCTCGGGGGTCTACAGACAATTTTGACTTCATGCTTGGTTTGTGCCTGACATAAACTTCCCAAATGTGGGACCTCATATAGACAGGTGTGCCTTTTTCCCAATCCTGTCCCAAACAACTAATTTACCACAGGTGGACTCCCAAATTTAAACTGCAGAAACATCTCAAGGATGATCAGGGGAAAAAGGATGCACCTGAGCTCAATTTGAGCTTCATGGCAAGGCTTGAATACTTATGTACATGAACTTTCAATTTTTTATTTTTAATAAATTTGCAAAAACCTCAAGTAAACATTTTCACGTTGTCATTATGGGGTGTTGTGTGAATTCTGAGGAAAAAAAAAATTTAATCCATTCTGGAATAAGGCTGTAACATAAAAGTGTAAAAGTGATGTGCTATGAATACTTTTGGATGCACTGTATATCAGGGTTCATTGTATATTGTATACATTTCTAAGACTAGAAAATAGTAAATGTGTTATATTTATATAAAAATAACTGGATGGTAGGCTGGCATTCTTTCTAGGATTGATTCTTGATTTGCTATAAGGATGGGCTCTGGGTCTCCATAGCATTACTAGGTATATGCTTATTAAGAAAAGTTAGACTGAGTGGAGTTCAATAAATCGATGGATAGTTTTTGTTTTTTTCTGGCTTGTCTGCAGTGTCTGTGTAAGCCTGAATAACCAGAGCTTACCATGAACTTACTTTTTATCATTATGATTGTATATTTGGGTAAGCATTTATCTTTGTGTTTCTTAAAAGATCAGGATATACTACAACTATTTTCTAGTTAATTTACCTGTTTGTGGTTATACAATATGTTAGAGAAAGGATTGACTCTTGTGAACAGGTAGTCTTGTAGTATGAGTTACAGAGTCTTAGCCATCCCACTACTCTATCTCAGGACCCAACAACCTCGGAAAATCAAAATCTCTACATATGACAGTTTGCAGTATATTTAGGATTCAGGTTCGGAGTTGTTGTTTCACCCATGTAGTGTCTTCCTATGTGCTAACAGTAAAGGTGCAATCATTCTAATGTAGAAAGTTACATGTGGGTGTTTATTCCAGTTACAGTGAATGCTGAAAGCCAGGAGAGGACACTAGGTTTTCTATTTTTGTTTTTTTGTTTTTTAATTAACCCACTGCTGTCATTTATTGTTGTTTTTTCTTTCTTTTCAATCTATAATGTTACATAGATCAGATTTTAAACATTTGTCTAGGCCGTAAAAGTAACGCTCTGCATCTGACCCTGTTTTGATTTACTCTAAAGTCTGAATCCTCAATTATTTTTTGCTAAGACATTATTAGTAAAGAAAATGGAAAATAATTTTAATAATTCTGATTTTCTTTTATTAACTTTTAAATACCCACTTTAAGGAATCATTCCAGTCTGTTATGCATATTTGCTATTTCAACCGACGTGACGCATCTTTAGTCTTTTTCCCTAGTAGATGCAGGTTGATATGCCTAAAACAATGAGGCATTACTAAAATTATTGAGTAAGCTTTTCCATTTTTGCCTCTGTAAAGGTGAAAAATATCCATTTAGTGTAAACCCACCTATTGTTCTTTGATGGTAGCTTCGTTGCAGCACTCAGCTAGTGTCTTATCCACAAACTTGTCAAGATGGATCTGTACATTCTGTCTACTTTGCACCATTTGTATTTTTCAACTTAATTGCTTCTGTGCCTCTTGTAATTTGTTTAAAATTTTGCTGCATGTTGTTTATTAACTTTGCACTTTCTTGATAAACACTCAAACTCATTTTACAGTTTTTTGTTTTTGGCTGTGAATAAAAACATCTAAATAAAAAAGTTCAATGAGGACTAAATACTTAAAAAATAATTACAGTGGAGCATTTAGTACATTTGGTTTACTTCATTTGTGAGACATGAATAACCACAGTGCCTTCATCTCTCAGCAAAAAAGCTGGGATAATAACATAATGACTGCCTTTACAGTGTTTAATAAATCATGGGGGATTTTGTCTACACTTTATATTGCATTAAAGGGACTAAGTGTATTTGGTAGTACACAATGCATTAGTCAAAAGTTCTTCATACTAACACTTACTGTGAGTATATATAAAAAAAAAAAAGAAATTAAAAACACGGTTACTATTTGTCCTGCCGCATGCATGGCTAATAAGGATGTAAACTTTTCTTGACTGATGATCTGGCTAGCTATACTAAGGGACTTTGCACATAGATTGACTCACTAACTAGACTAAAGAAAATATGTGGCCTCCTCAGGGGTTTTAATGATTCCTTATATATACATTAAAGTTACCATAGTATGTTATGTTTTTTTTCCTTCTTAATGGGGTGGCTTTCGTTGTTATTGTTACTGCTGCCCCATTTGGTGTGTTTTGATTTGGGAAAATGGTTCAAGGGATTAGAACATAAGAGGCAAAGAATCAGAGAGAAGAGGTCCTACTTTTAAAAAAAATTTACTTATTCAATTATAACATATAAATACATAGAATGGGTTATAGAAATAAATATATAGCTTAAAGAGACAAACTTATACTTACAATAACATACATACATACGAACATACATCAAAAAACCCAGAGCCACATCCAGACCAGTAGACTGAGGACCCATGTCAGTCTTGTCAGAGGATCAACCCTTGCCTTTTTCAGATACCGGGTTGACTTTCCCCGTTGAGATCCAAGAAACTGAGGGCCTTCCCTATACCTAGTGTCCCTTTCCAAAGCGGCCTACGGAGCAGTGTACAGAAGTGACAGTTCTCACACCCTCCTTCCACGGGAACGGCGCTATTTTTCTTCTCGGGCCCTTTGGGCTAGTGCTTGATACCAGAGCATACATAAAATGCTAATGAAAAACTTCCAAATGAAAACAACTCCTTCATAGCCCTATCTTTGAACATTCCGGGTGTTTCTCCCAAAACTAGTGATG
>NW_024383066.1:0-9424 GCF_016835505.1 Polypterus senegalus | reverse complement strand
TCGCTATACATGTTTAATTATGCCATCCATTCAGAGGTCTAAGCTTATAACTAGTTTTAATTTCACAAATACGCTTATCGTGGTGGTGATTGGTTATGTGCAGAAAGAAAAAGGATAGGAACTGGGGGTTTAGTACGTCAGATAGTGACATGAGTCTAAAGGTAAGAAAAAGTTGGTTCAATTGAAAAGCGCTTTCTAAAGCTGAACGCCGGAGGTTGAGCTGCTATGCTAGGCTGTTCAATACTGCTTCTTTAGAAGAGTTTGACCCATGACCAGCTGTGGAATTCTGGCTGTCACCTGGCAACAGGCACATCACTGAAAAGTCATCAGCATCCACTTCTGCAGTACCATCAGTCCAGGAACCATGCCGTTCAGCTCAAGCAGAAATGAACAGCATTCAGCCCATGCTGTCTGAGATGGTAAAGATTCTTGGGGGAGAAGATGTTGCAAGACAAAAGCTGAAGAACATGAATCAGGGCAGTGTTCTGTTATGTAACTGTAATATATGAAAAAAGAACTAGTGTAGCAAAATATCCCCTTATTTTAACTGGCTAATAATGTTCTAGAGCAAGGTGGCAAAATACTACCCCTGAAAGAACTTTTTCAGTTTTAAAATGGAAGGCAGTTTTGGTATCAATAAAAGAGATCAGAAAAATAAACTATTTTTCACTTTTGTTTTTTGTTTATGGGCAAGTGAATTTAACTGGCGGACAAGTGGATTTTCTAAGTTTACTTGTCCGTGGACAAGTAGAAACAAATTTGATTTCCACACCCCTGACTCTACTTTTCAACAGTTTGACATAGACACAGCGTTATGTGCTTTGTTGGAAATAAAGACTGAAATAGAAACTAATGTTAGTGCTGTTAACACAGTGATAAAGGATATTTTACTTTCGACTGAATGTTTCATTTATAATGACAGTGTCTGATCGTCTATTTCTTTTTGTTAGTTTGTCATTTTCTCCCTCTGTACTTAAACTATTGAGCAGAAAATTCCAGCTGCAGCACTGCAAAACAAGCATATCATCCTATAGTCATTTCAGTTTGTCAGGTTTCAGAACAATGAGTTTTATTTTTCTTCTCAAAACTAACATTCTGGAATGACGTGACAGTTCCTGGGCTGAGCATCGGCTGAGTCATGGTAATGCAAAAATAAACACAATACTTTATAATGTCACTGAGAAAGCTGGCTTATTTATACTTGACACATTACATAGAATAATCAGAGAAAACATCAAGCACTTTATATGAGCTAAAATAATAACTGTTTTTGAGATTTACTTGTCATTTGTCTGTTAGGCATGTTAGATTTTGGAAAAAAACACTCTCGAACAGCTTAATCATGGCTTTAAAAAATAAAACTTACTGTAAATACTGTGTGGGAAATAGCCCGGACACAGACAGACGGACATCGTTATGTTGCCCAACACATTTATTTTACACTAATATTTACAAGTCTTAAGGTGCACAACCCAGTGCCGCAGCACAAATAACCCCACAACTTCTCTCCCAGACCTCGTACTCTTCCACCTGACTCCAGCCCTGAAGGGAGGCCGCCCCCTTTTATTGTCCCCCGGATGTGCTCCAGGTGTGCTCCGGAAATCTTCCACCGACACTCCCCAGTGTGGCAGAAGTGCCGGAAGCACTCCGGGTGTCCCTGCTTCTCTTCCACTCAGCACTTCCTGGTGTGGCGGAAGTGCTGAGGTCCAGGGCTCTCCAGGAATTGGGACGCCCCCTGGCGGTGACCACGGGCCCCTACAAGGTTGAGCGTTCAAGCTCTTTACCCGTGGTCCCTAAAGCGACCAGGACGGCCACGTGTAACAACTGGTTGATTTTAAACTTTTAAATATTTTTACTTATACTAGGGTGTTCTGCCCCCTGCTTGCTTTGCTCACCAACCATCTTGTGATCACAACGCGTTTGCCGCTTGCGACGAATCATGCTTTGCTTTTGGATAAACACAAATATCAACTCTGTCTTTGATATGTCCATCTTTCGAAACTATTATAGCTGACAATCTATACTAATAAAAGGCAAAGCCCTCACTCACTCACTCACTCACTGACTCACTGACTCATCACTAATTCTCCAACTTCCTGTGTGGGTGGAAGGCTGAAATTTGGCAGGTTCATTCCTTACAGCTTCCTTACAAAAGTTGGGCAGGTTTTATATCGAAATTCTACGCGTAATGGTCATAACTGGAAGCAGTTTTTCTCCATTTACTGTAATGGAGATGAGCTTCAACGCGGGGCGAGTTTCGTGACATCATCACGCCTCCCACGTAATCACGCAGCACATAGAAAATCAGGAAGACCTCAAAAAAGCTCTGAAGAAAACATATAATTGAGAAGGCAGCTTAAACAATAAGAAGCGAAGCGAGTGACATATACAACCATATTCATGAGTTCTGCTACTCGGAAACAAAGCACGCATGTAAACCTACACTTTAAATTAAGTTTATAGACAGGCTACGCTGGCGTTTGTAATTTAGTGCCTGCCCATATAAGGTCAGTCCGTCAGCGGCAATCCAATAGCAAACTCCCACTAAATATTCACGGGTTAAGGACTGTGCTTATGCAGAGGAAGACGAGATGGTCAGCGTGGTGTTTGGCACAAACTCAGCGAAACTGCGAGAGAAAGTTTTAAGTGCCAGGACTAAGGTAACATTAAATAAAGCTATGGACATAGCACGAGATGGCACCAGCACAGCTGGGAACCTTCGATGCAAGTACACCGAGTGGCTCACGTGAACTGACGCAGTGCACAGATAAAAAGCAACAGTTCCAAAGAGCGCTGAACAAAAACCGAATTACACAATTGAAAAGGCAGCAAAAAATATGAAGCGTCTGATAAGCATATTCATAAATGCAGCTACTGTGGAAACAAAGCACACGGTGGAAAAGTCAATGTCCCGCTAAAGGAAGACAGTGTAAAAACCGTGCATGCAGTGTGTCAGGTCTCAGATAAAGAAGAAGACGAGCTGTTTATTGATGCAGTAAGAAACGAATCGATGAATGAAACCTGTCATCTTTACAACGATTGACAAACACGGAATGTAACTTGAACACAACACATCCTACAAATACGAACCTGATTGAAAGAAATAATGATAATCAAATCCTTGATGACAGCAACACTCAGTAACACTCACAAAACAAATACTGTATATTGAAAGTCATGTTACGTTATTTTTAAAATGTTCCCTTTTCTTTTTCTACCTTTTTTAACACACTACTTCTCCGCTGACACGCTGGTATATATATATGTATATATATATATATATATATATATATATATATATATATATATCCCGCTCTACATACTCGAATAATGGATACTTTATTCGCCATCAATGATTGTTTTGGTAAAGCCATACTCAGTGTATTCATTAGATGAACGGTAAAAAAGTAAGAGCGAGGGGAGGATGACTCATTGAGGCATGCAGGCTGTAGTGCGCGAACTCTATCTGAATTTTGCGATCACATTTGAAAAAATATATCTTTTCAAGTTCTATTTAGCCCATATGTGTCAAACTCAAGGGCGCACATCCGCCCGCGTGTAATTATATCCGCCCGAGATCATTTTATATACTGTATTATTGTTATTAAAGCCTGGGTATATGAAGCTGGTAACACAATAAACTACAGATCCCATAATGCAGCGCTTCAGCTGCCTTGCGAACACTTACCACATTAATCAAGTCTACCTTTTGATGCTGCAAGTTATTGTGAAGCTAGAGTTATTGCGCACTGAGTTTGCACGGCGCTTTGGTGACTTTGAAGAACAAAAAAAGTCCGTCTACATGCGGCTCGAACCTTGTGCATGTTTGGTAGCACATATCTGTGTGAGAAGCTCTTCTCAGTGATAAAGACTAACAAAACAGCACACAGGAGTCGCCTCACTGATGAGCACCTGCAATCCATCCTGAGAATCTCCACAACACAGAACCTCACACCAAACAGAAACGAACTTGTGGCCAAAAAGATGCCAGGCGCCCAGCTCTAAAATGACATATGAGCAAAGACAACTGAATGATTTGATTTGTTATTGCACGTAAGAGCGGAGTCAACTGCTTTAACAAACAGCGTATTGCACTGATCTGAAATAGCTGTGTGTGTATATATGTAGATATGTATGTATATGTATATATATGCTTATATATGTGTGTGTGTATGTATATATATATATATATGTATTTCTGTGTATATATGTGTGTGTATGTATGTATGTGTGTGTATATATCTAGATATATATATGTAGATATGTGTATATGTTTAGATATGTGTGTATATATATATATATATATGTTTATGTGTGTGTGTGTAAATATATATATATATATGACAACAACACTCAACACTCACAACAGTGACAAAACAATTACATTGACAATCAAGTTACGTTATTTTCAAAATGTTTCCTTTTCTTTTCATTGCTTCTTTAACACACTACTTTTCCTTCAGAAGCTGGTATTTTACTATACTATATAAAAGAAAAGGCAACTTTCCTTTCTTTACACCTTTTTCCTTTTATCCCAAACCAAAGCCTTTCTCTCTTAACACTGCAGAGGACACAAAACTAATTTTCTTTAAATGCCGGTAAGGCACATTACCAGAGGCACAAATTTGAATGTTCACATAGAAAATGTAATTTCAATGTACCTGTACTTCTTAAAACGTTAATGTTTTACTGTTTAATAACTTATAGACTATAATTTATTATTTTTCCCTTGCACTCAGTGACCAAACCTATACACACACATATAGACACATACAAACATACACACAAGTATATGTATGTGTATATATATATATACACACACACACACATACATACATACATACATACACACATGTATATAATTTGTGTGTGTGTATGTATGTATGTGTGTGTATATATGATGTAGATAGGTATGTATGTGCGAGTGTGTGTATATGTAGATATGTATATAGATATTTAGATATGAAGATATATATATATATATGTGTGTGTGTATGTATGTATGTATGTATGTATGTGTGTGTGTGTGTGTGTGTGTGTGTGTGTGTGTGTGTGTGTGTGTGTATATATATGACAGCAGTATTCCAAGCTGTGAGAAAACAGTAAAGAGGAGGCGTGTCAGACGTCGTAGTACATTTTCTGATGCAGCTACCGAAAACAACTTCGTGACGCTGCCCAAATACACAAAACAATTACTTTGACAATCATGTTACATTATTTTTAAAATGTTTCCTTTTCTTTCTCTTTCCTTCTTTAACACACTACTTCTCCGCTGCTAAGCTCGGGTATATATATATAGATAAGATAGATAGAGAAATATATATATAGATAGATATGAGAACAACACTCATATCAATGACAAAACAATTACATTAACAACCATGTTACGTTAGTTTTAAAATTTTTCCTTTTCTTTTCAGACCTTCTTTAACACACTACTTCTCCTCTGCGCCTTGGTATTCTGCTATATATATATAGATAGATAGAGATATATATAGATAGATAGATAGATAGAGATATATATATACATAGATAGGTAGAGGTATATATATATATATATATATATAGATAGATAGAGATATATATATATAGATAGATAGATAGATATATATAGATAGATAGATAGATAGATGTTACGTTATTTTTGAAATTTTTCCTTTTCTTTTTCGTACCTTCTTTAAAACACTACTTCTCCGCTGCGAAGCGCGGGTATTCTGCTAGTTTTATTATATATGTGAGCATGATCTTTTGGATTCATATAGAAATCCAAGAGAAATTCTTTGTCCGTGTTTTTCAGATAAATTTTGTTTAAAGTGCAATACTTTTGAACGTATGGATTTGTATCCATTATTGGCTGTAGAATTTTTAATTCACCCGATCGCTTAACTCTTTCGATTCTATGTTGCATCACTTCTCCGTGATCATAAATATAAACCTGACCGAATTGTGGTTTCTTTGAAATTAAACTTGTAGTAGCTTTAATTGTTGTGGGACCACAGATTTTCATACAGTATGGTCTTGAATCGTGTAAATCTACGCTTTGAGCATTGATGCATACGTGAACAGATTATTGTAGATTCAGATATTTTGCCAGTCGTGTTGGTGGATTTCACTTTCATAAAAATAACAAATATTTTAATTCCTGTGGATACGCCTCTTCATTGGGAAGAAACAGTACTTTTCCCTGATGGCAACACGAATTAGACAATCTACAAGTCTCCAAGTTAAGCTTTTAAGCTGAACGATATCTACTGTACATACTTCTGTCATATTACCTATGTCCATATATTCTTTCTCTTTTTGTTGTTCCATTATTTTACCAAGTAATAATTTCCATTTGTTAGTGGTACTAGGGTGTTGTACCGTGTTAGCCATTATGAATGTAGAGAAAATCCAAGCAAAATGACACCTTTGTTAGCACGTTTTTTTAGTGCTAATACAATCTTTACTATCAGTTTTTTGAGACTTTCAAATTTTAGTACTTTCTTAATCTCTAACCTGCTCTGCTTGTGTATCGCACCAACGTTTTTGAACCACTTTATGACGTTCTACTTTGTCTTCTACTCTTTGTCTTTTATTTCCACCTGCTTGGACCAGTTAGGTTTTCAGTTGTATTTGGTCCATGCTGATTATAACTTTCCTTATTTTCCGAATTTGCACTTAAGATTATTATTGTTCTTTTTTAATTCTTTTTTCTCAAACGCTTTTGTCCCTGTTTTCGATGCGCTGCCCTTTCTTCTTCGCTTAGTTGTTGATGTTTCATCTAGAACATATAAAATTATTGTCCAGAAAAGGACTACATTGAAGGAAACATATAGCCTATATTGTATGTTTTGTATTAAAATGAGGAAAGCTGTGTCTGATGATAGCATTCACACGAATGAGAGGTGATTGGACTGTGGACGTGGTTAAATCTCTTGGCACAAATTCTCGTCTCGCTGGACTTGAAATGATAATCTGAAAAATCTTGTCTCGCCCCAGGATTTTTTTATATATTAGAGAGATAATGTACTGTTGTTGGTTTTTAAAATGTCTTAATGACTGACTATTATGCTCTATGCTCTTTAATTTTCAGAAAATAAATTATTTAAAATGTAGCTGTCTTTTTTTCTATTTTGCTAGTTGTAAACTTTTTTAGTAATTTGTTTTGATCAGTTTGCTTATGTTAATAAAAATTAAACAAGGTACAAATACCTTATTAGGTTGGGTAAATTGAAAGAACAATGAAGTGGGATATTCAATAATTTGTATATTTAAGAGTCCTTTTAAATTTATTGTATATTTAGTTTCCTTTTCACTAATCTTTGTAAAACTAGTTTGTTTATAGATAAATGCTAGCTCAGGACTGTTACACACAGATCACTTAACCATGAATAGTATACAGTACAGGCCAAAAGTTTGGAGACACCTCCTCATGCAATGTGTTTTCTTTATTTGCATGACCATTGGTAGATTGGTAGATTCTCACTGAAGGCATCAAAACTATGAATGAACACATGTGGAGTGATGTACTTAACAAAAAAAGGTGAAATAACTGAAAACATGTTTTATATTCTAGTTTCTTCAAAAAAACATTTCAGGTGACTACCTGTTGAAGCTCATCAAGAGTGTGCAAAGCAGTAATCAGAGCAAAGGGTGGCTATTTAGTTTTCAAATAATATTGCATTTCTCTATGCTGTGGTTTCTATTACACACCTGAAAGAAAGAGATAATATATGTGAAAACATCATCGCACAAATGCAATATTATTTGAACACAAACAGCGTCCGATCAGCTGTAAAAGTATGGCATTTCTAAATGTTTGCTTTTTTCAGTCTGATTCTTTCAGTCAGACTGTATATTTGTCTCTTATTCAGTGCATGCAAGAACATGCAGGTAGCCAGATGCTGTATGCTACAACATGCTGGCGGTGATCAACGCACATTTTAAAAAAAGAAAGAGACAAATATGTGTGACGTTTTGAAGAAATCATTTTATGACACGATTTACCTTTATTTATTTTCTTCCTAAAGCCTAAAGTCACAAGTAGTGTGCAGAGGGCATGCTCAAAAAATGTGTGTAATGCCACAAAAGTGCCTGCTGACACTTTAGTATGCAAGCAATGGTATGTGCATTCTTGCTCCGATGTAGAAGGGAGCTGAGTTTACCTCTGTTACAGTGCGTCTATGTGAAAACAGCAGTATCAGATGCAGGGGTGGGGTGTGTTTTGGGCTCGTGAACGCGGCCGAGATAATAAAACTGACGTAAAGGTTCTTTACAAGTATCATAAATTACACTGGCTGTTACAGACTGAAATCAAATGTATGTTTTTATTCTAAAATAGTAAGACTAAGAGCAGTTTACTTCTCAAAATGGAGAGGTGCAGGATCGAACTCGTGACCTTTTGATGCCGAGTCTATTGCGCCACAGAGGCAGTCATAATAAACAAGTGTCAACGTCGCATGTTAAGGTGGCTTTTTGTTTCTGCAGTTATATTTTTGAATAAAATTGTTGTGTTAGATTTGTACCTTCCGTGAAAATATTTCTTTGATATTTGGACTTCAGGCTTCATACATTATATAGTTTATGCCTACATTGTGTCATCTACTAGTAAAATATAAAAAACATTTCTGTTTTAACACAGTTTACTGTAGAAACGGAACAGACATGAAATGTGTGTGTTCCAAACAACGATCTATTATTTCCACTCTAAAACTCCACTTCACTGCCAGATAATCAATCAAGGCATGAGCAGGGAGAAGTCTGTGCACGTTGTAAGTCGGTGGGGGTGGAATAGCCAGCTACTTGCAGCTTTTCTTTTATCAGCACATTTAGATTAACAAAAGACGCTGGCGGAGAGGTGAGAACGGTTTTAAGAAGCGATTTAAGGGGGGACAGATTTACGAGTTTTTTCGTAGGCTCTGGTAATTCTAGTGTTAAAGGAGTACTCTACCTAAAAATGCTAATTCTTATCTGTTACTAATCTTTCTTTGTTTGTAGTGAATAGCCGAGAGTGGAGATAACAAAATACATGATGCAGTACGCTTGAATGGGTACCTAGGTTGAACATTAGCAACTGAACAAAAACAAACACGAATTGATAATAATAATAATGATAATATACGGTACAGTGGAACCTCGGTTTGTGAGCATAATTCGTTCCGGAAACGTGTTTGCAGTCCAAAGCACTCGTATATCAAAGCGAATTTCCCCATAGGAAATAATGGAAACTCAGATGATTAATTGCACAACCCAAAACTATTCATATAAAAATGATTAATACAAAATATAAAGTAAAAATACATAAAACAAATTAACCTGCACTTTACCTTTAAAAAGAATCATGGCTGGTGTGAGTGAGTTTCTAAACTCATGTGAGATTCCACCCAACGGGACGACACGCGGAAGAGTGTCCCAAAGCAATCGTAGTCTCCCAGCGCTGTAG